>NW_009926452.1:0-17287 GCF_000696875.1 Nestor notabilis
ACCCTAACTATTCTATGATTCTATAATTGCTTTAGCCAATTCAGAAGACACTGTAAAACCATATGAATATAATAACTACTGAATTATACTGTAGTTTAAAATGTGTAATTTCTTATTTAATTTCAGACTGTAGAACTAGAGGACAGTTTAATGCATTTTCATATCATTTTCGGGGAAGACGTTCTCTTGATTATAGCTTTCAAGAGGACAAGCCCTTGAAGAAAATGAGAATGTCCAAAACAGTAAGGTGAGATTTATTTTCGTTTTTTTTTTTTTAAGAAGAATGAAACTTTTGTTTTCAAAATGGAAGGAAACTGAGGGATTTCTTCGTAAGTGCATACCATTCTTTTCCAGTGTGTGCTTTCTCAAGTTTTATTGATGTATTTCATTTTTACATTTCTGCATATCTGCTAACAGCAAACCACCTTTTTTTTTTCAAGCTCAAATTTCTGTAAGACCCTTTGTGAGTAACACAGTATAGTGCTTTTTTTCTTCCTGTGCTTTTCATAAAAAAACTCAGTAATGAAGTATAATTTGGGGGATTTGGAATCTCGCATTCCCACTATGCTGCAGTAACCAAATTAAATTATTTCCTTCACTTCTTGGAGCTGCTAGGTCCTCCTGTAGAAATAGGAGGAAACCAAGTGTTCATAATGCTGACACAAAACTTTATGGTAATGGTAGGGATTGTTTCTAGTATCAAAATAGAGCTGGATGGAGAGCAGTAGGCCTACAGACAATGTTGTTTATAACTCAATAAACCTCAAAGTACTCTAGCAATGTCAGTCACAAATAAAGTACACAGGCTCCCTGCAATTTCCAGGGAATCAAAAACTTATGAATTTAGTGAAATGAAATGTGTTCTGCAAACATTTCTTGTGAAGATCCTTCATAATGAGCAAATTTAGGAGTCTTGAATTATGTCTTTTTCCATATAGCATCTGTTCTTCTAGCAAATAAAATTATCTGCTTGACTTGAGATGGCCAGGCAGACTCTTCCCTCTGGCCAGGAAAGCAACTAGACAGATATGTAGACAGGTAAATTTATTTCAGCAGTTTCAAATGCTCATGTGGATTTTATAGCACTGAAGAAATGCCATCATTATATTTCACTTAATTGATAGCAAACTGTCCTGAAGTAACAGGGCCTTTTAGGTGATTAGGATTTTGGACAAGGGAAGACAGCAGCTAAGTATAAGCTTAGTTATAGACAATAAGATAAGAAAAGTTCCTTTGAAGTAACTCTTGAAGAAGAATGTTTTCTCTGTGTTTGCAACTGAACTGTTAGAAGTTTTTAAATTTACAAAACAAAAATTCACTTTTAAAGATGCTAGTCCCATAATTTTAAAACTGTAGGAGGGTTAAATTAAATAAAAATGGAAGCAAGAAAAATATAAGTGCTTATATTTGAAAAGTAGCTTGTTTTTATTAACTGGTCATTTGACTGTGTTTCAGAATTTAAGATCAAAAATTTATAATAATCCAAATGCTAATTAGGACTTCAAAATAGTAAATTTATGGTACTTTATAGTATAAATAAAGCTAAAGCAACCTCAACCCTTTAACATTCTTAACATTCTTATCAGTTCTCATGCTCGGTGCTATACTTAAATTGCATTCATGGTGCAATGATTCCTTCCCCCCTCCCTCTCCACTTCTCATTTTCAATAACATGAGCAGGTGGGGAAGGTTAAACTTTTTGTTATACAACAGCAGCTGGTTTACTTGAATTTTGGCATGTTAAGTTTTTTGGAGTTCTTTTTCTTTAGCTTAAATGAAAAACTATGGGAAACTAGCTAGAACACCTGCCAATAAATACTGTTTTAATTTATGCAGAAAGATTATAAATCATGAGCTGTGTTATATGATAGAGGAATTCTTTGCCAATTCATTCTTTGAGTATCCATTAGCTCTGGAGAAGACATGCTAACAAAGTAGGAATGCTTGTATTGATTCAAGGAACTTCACATAAGTGACTTAATAATTAGTGTTAGACATGGTTTTGAATACATGTTTTCTTAAGCGGTGCCAAGTAATATATTATTAGTTATGGACAGTTCCTTTGCTGTTTCCTATTAACAGATTTAATTAACACAATTTAGTGGTGTACATCTCTTGCCAAAAATCAGCTGGAAAGTGCTATAGGCAAAAGACTGAATTTTGTGTATGATAATCAGTATTGATTTCAAATGTCAGCCAAAATGGGACACAGGAATATGCACACATATGCTTCTAATTTATTTATGAAAAATAACTTTTTTCATTTGTCATATTTCTTTAAATACACATTTTTCTAATGAGCATATGGGGGAGAAACGATGAATCTGAATGCAAAATGGGAATTTCATGTTTGAAAGTAACATTATTTTTAAGCCTTTCACTTCTGTCTGCTTTAATATTTAATATCAAGATGTTTCCCAGTGAATTTAAGGTGATGCTCTAGAGTGTCACTGATGACAACTTTGTGTCTCCTCCTGCATGAAATACATGTCTTCTAAGTAGAAGGAATTGCCTCTTACTAGTGATATTAACAGTAATCCACAGCTCACCTGACCTTAGACTGTCTTCAGCCCAGTGGGTCTCATGCCTGTTGTGTTTTATACAGTTCCAACATGTGTTAGTTGCTTTTCATTTACATTTTTGGTAAGTGTTCTAAAACATCTAGCCAAATAAAAATGAGTTAAATGGATATCCTGACTTGGCATTCGTTTGTTGCAGTTCTGTGAAACAGAGTAAATATTTTCGTAATGCCACATCAGCATCTAATGAAAACACAAACATGCCTGCAGTGAATGACTTCAAAGAATTTGTTTTGGAAATGCAAAAAACTATCTCGAGCCTCAGAAACCAGGTAAGGTGCTATAATGAATATTTACTAATTGTAGATTTAATTTATAATGTTTTCCTAACATCACTCCTTTTATGTTTTTCATGTGTATTCATCCACTGCAGCCAAAACCCACCACATAATATCTCAAACAAAACACAACACAGAATATGGTGTGTTATTATTCTTTATTTCTATGTTATTCTGAAATCATACTGAAACATTCCACAATTAGACCCTCTGGAGTCTTGTGTAATCATTGTATGCTAAACATGGAATCAGTCTTTCTCTAAAAATTCATCTCTAGAGTTAATAAAATATCTTCTTCCTATCTGAAATACATAGAATCTGTGTAAAACTATGATTAAAATGTAGACTTCGTAAGAAGTAATATGCCAGACTACAGTTGTAAAGATAGTTAAGATCTATATCACTTTACTGTGTGGCACAAAGAAGCTCTTTATTTAGAATAACTCACCATAGCAGAATTCAGTTTTAAAATATCTACCATAGGTACAAGACAGACAAACCCAAAGTAGGCCACAATGTTTGCCTACAATAAGAAAGTTCCTCTGGAGCAGCTTTTTCATGTCATTTATAGATATGAATCATGTATTTATTTGCACAGTGACTTGATTCCATCTTTGATGGTGGTATTTAATCATTATTGTACTCATCTTCAGTGCTCCTCTTTTGATAGTGGAAATACTAGGTTAAGATGTACTACCTTTCAGTCAGTTTTTCTGTCTTTTTGGGATGTGAAAAACACAGGGATTGTTAAAAATTGTGTCTTCCTAATTACTGTCTCCAGTAAGCACACAATCAGCAAAATAAACTAATCATAAAACTCCTCTTTTTTTCATCCTTAAGGAAAAATAGAGATCGTAAAAAATCCAAACAAACATTTATAATTAAGGTGGGGGTTTGGTTGGGTCGTGGGGTTTTTTGGGGTTTTTTTGGGGTATTTTTTTTTAATTTTTTTGATCTCATTTTCATTTAGACATCTTTGAAAGTTTAGATTTGTCTATCTCTATATGTCATATACAGTTTGCTTCTCTATGTATGCTCTAATTGTACATTCCAATGATAGGAAAGATATATCTTCTGCTAGTTTTCTTTTGAAAAGCTGTTTCCATACATATTATCTGATTCTTTTAGCATTATGAAAACCAAGTAGTGAGAAGAAAAACCCAGATAGGTATTTATCACGGATTGTGAAGCATAAGAGAAAAGACAGAATACATTGCACAAATAAAAAACTTTCTTTGATTCAGTTACTAACTTTTTAATATTTTCAGATAAAAAAACTTGAATCACACCTCAGTAAAACTGATTGCACTGATGAAAAGGGTAAATCATATTCCAGCAATGAAACCTGGAAAAGGGACCCTTGCACTGTGTGTGAGTGCAAAGTAAGTATGTGGAAATCCAATTTGAGATAGAAATTATAATAGGTTTTTTCTTCTAAAACAGCAGTTCCAGTTTTGTGCTTAATAATTTGAGTAATAGTTGCCAATTAGTTTTCTTATGGATCTTCAGTTATTTGGTGCAAAAAAATTATATTGTTCAGATATCCCTGTCCTTGACACTGGTTTGCAATCCAGCCTTTATATACTTGGGTTGTATTTCCATTTTCATTTATGCATAGTTGTACTGGCAAAATTAACTGCAAAGTGCGAGACTTCCTGAAAAAGTCCACTAAAATGCATAAAAATCAATAAAACCTCATCTAACTTAGTGCTAGATTATAATTTTTTCTTATCATGGTAAAACTTTCTAAGAAAAGTAGTAACAGAAATATGTCAGTACTTGGAATCCCAGTTTTATGCCTGGATGTTAGCTAAAACGGTATACTGCTCCATGAAAGATGGTGTAATACAGAGAGCTTCCTCAATGTAAGTTTATGCTGAAATAATCTATATGGAGTTAATCATACTACCCAAGATCTTAGAGAGGATGAATGAGAACATGTTCTTCAATAATATGAAAAATGTATCTCTTGTTTGGAACATGTAGCTAAGTATGTTCTGGTTTTGTTACCTTTCCCTGACACAGGTTGGTCAGATAACCTGTTTTGTAGAATCATGCCCGCCAGCTGACTGCAAAGCACCTGTGAAGGTTAAAGGAGATTGCTGTCCAGTCTGCTTAAAACAAAATATTAATAAAAAGAAGCCATAAGTCTGCTTTTTTAAGAATTTAGGGTGCATACTCCTCAAATCATATCAATGCCTGCTGATGGCAAGAACAGGTAACTACAGTCTTAACAACAGCAAGAAATCAAGATCTACGATATTCTAATGGTGCTGTAACAGTATAACATAATGTATCATTTTATTTTCTGCCCATGAAGGTAATCACAATGCAAAAATTAACAAAAGGGAAATGAGCAAACAGGTCAAAGTTAATTGTGTGTTAAACTTCTCAGGTCAGACAAACTGGTGCTACTTTAAAAGAACACTGTCAGGTAGTTTTATGTACCCAAAATGACTGGGTTTAAGACTTACTCTAAAACGAACATTTTGTTTCCTATCTTTAATTAACAACATTAAAAGTTTACTATCCCTTTTCAGTATCAGTCTGATGTTTAGCTCTTTATTATTATTTAGCAAATGCAGGGAAAAGGAAAACATAAGGTCACTGTGCCCAAAGTAATGCGACAGAGGGCTAGTTTTTGCAAATACCTATGTATGGAAATTGTCGAGTCACACTAATGTTTCTGTGTCCAGACCAGCAAGGAAATAAAAAAAACCAACTACATGACACCTTTCAACATCCTTTCATTTATACAAGCAGCAAAATTAATCAAAATTTTCAAACAAAAAAGCTAGAATCAGTAAGGAAGTATAAATAAATGTAATTAGAGGATACAGAAAGGAATTGAGTGTGTATTACAGATGCAATTAACTGTGTTCCTTGTTCTGGGAAAACATACATGACAGAGTCACATTTGATCTAAAATGAACATAATCTTTTTTGCCAAAACATATGTAATTGCTTAGCAACTATTTTTTTTTTTCAGCTATGTCATTGTAGCATGACCATCCACTCCAATTTTAAAACATTCTTCTTTTGAACTCAGATCAGCTCATTCATTTGTATGGCCCCATTTTGAAAATGTGAAAAAGATATCACATGCCATGTTGTATACAATGATTCCTACTGATGCATTGTGCATACTGTCAATAGACATATGTTCCTGATTATATTGTGGCATTGCTTGTTGAAAGAAAGAACAATCAAAATCAAGTATCATGATTAATTGTGGATTGACTACTTTTTCTGACAAGGTATTTGATTGATTTTTTTTTTTTAATCTTTTTTTTTCCCAGTTTCATCTAATGCATATATATTTTTACCTCAATATTTTTATTATTCATGTTAAAAAGGGTCTGCCAATGGACTTTATTTCCCACTGATAATAATGTTTTAGAGTATACATCTATGCTAGCATATCAAAGTTGTGACATTTAGAATACAATTTAGAATGCAAACTACATATTTTTGACCAGGAATTATATATTATATTCAGTGAAGGACAACTATCATACCTCATTTTATGGCTTTTTTGTGTTTATTCGGAATTGATTCTATCCCTGAACACTTAGTATGTTAGAATTTATGGCCCTGTCCTTAAGTCCTAAGTTAGGCCTAACTAGAACCAGAGCTCTTCTTTAGTGATATAGTTCACTGACTTCCGATTTTATTGTTCAGATTTTGGGGAACAGAGATTTGGGTATCAAAGAAATTGTACAAAATTAAGCATTCTCATCTTAAACATTTGAATTATGTAAACAGACTGAATACTTAATTTTTGCATGGTAGATCAAATATCTGTCTAATAACTAACCTAGCACAGCAGTATGAGTTCCATTATAATAATTGGGCACATAATTTCTCTGATTACTAACATTAATAATTTCTAATTTGATAACCTGATACCATGACACATGTTCAAACTTTGGTGTATCATTAAAGCTTACTACAGAAACTTCTTTCATGCTATGGCAGGAGCAATATGTACATGTGAGTGGTGTGTTAAAGGTGTGTGGTACACATGGAGCTACAATTTATATTTTTAAGATTATTTTAATTGATTTTATATACGATGTTTTGACTTATGTAATTTTCTGTGTTAATACTTTTAGAAATTGTGTGTGGCGAGCATGTTTGAGTATCATGTGGTTCCTAGAGGTTGTCATTCCTGTATTTCTTTGATACTCTGGTATTTTGTTGACTTTTGCTGAGAGTCCAAACCACATGTCTCGTCCTGTAATTCCAACTCAGATGGAACTCCCATTGACCTATAGCAGGAATTCCTCAAAGAGGAAGGATTGCGGAGCTAAACCAAATATAATTTAACTGTCTAAACAGTTAAATAAGGCAGTGATACATCCAGCTGGTTACTACTTGCACTCTTTTATGCCAGTTTTTTATTAAATAAACTTTCTCAAGGTTTCCGCTTATAGGAGAAGAGAGTTTCCATTTATACATTATAAAATAATACCTTATATCTGATTGTTCCTTTTCTCCAGCCTCCAGAGTAAAGTGGGAGGTTTTCTTTGTTGTTCACAGTTTATTCATATGGTATATAAAATGGGCTTAGGAGTCTGGATATGCTTAAACAACTGTAACATTGAGTTTTATTCTGCCATCCGTCTGACTATAAACCATTCAGGAAAAACAGGTCTTTATCCACAGTTTAAAATGTAATCAGTCATGGATTGTACTAATTCTGTTTTATTGCAGTGTCTGCAGAATCAGCGTTAATTTTAACATTTCTGAAACAGTGGCCAATGGCTAGATGACCATTTCCTCAGTATCCACTGTGAGAATATTGCTGTAATATGTTGCAAATTTTACATATTTATTTTCTTTTTTAATGTTACCTAAAACAAAGTCTTTGTTGTTTTTGTTTTAATCAGTAAATTTACCAAAGAACTGTTTGCACTGTATAACGAATGCTTTTTCAGTTAAAATAAAATGGGCCACATTTCCAAGTAAATTCCAAGTGATTTCTTCTTGAAACATGTATTGTTTATGTAGATTATTTGCTGAATAGTGCAGTGTGTAGGGTTTTATCAAAGATCCATATAACTTATCTTATGCAGGATTGTCATGATAAAGAATGAGTCATGTAGATTCAGTACTTCTATAATATTATGACACATAGAATTGAAGTATCCATTCCCTGTTCTATTCTAGCTGATGGGAAGAAAATTCAGAAAGGATATTTAAAAATACTTATTTCTTAGCACATGTGTGTATTTGAAAACTCTTAGTGCTGAGCATTTTTTCTCATTTTTATGGGGATGTCACAATACTTACAGCCTGTTCTTGCACATTTTCTTCACTTTTCCACATCATCAAATAGATCCTGTCATAAATTGCCTTCCAATGTACATGTTTCTGTATTCATTCTTTATTCATATTGTTTCACAAATGGATATCCAAGTTCATGCAATCTCAGCTTAAAATGAGTCTTCTGTGTTAAAGAGATCTTCTTACTTATCCCATCTTGTTTCCCTGTCACAGGATAAGAATTACTGCTGAACAAATAATGAATTACTCTCATCCCTTGGAGAGGTGTTAGGATCTCTAGGCACTGGGTCAGTTCCTTTGTTAGAGCCACCTGAGATTTATCTGTTTCTTCACAATTTCATACAGCAGAGCATTTTGTGATACAATATCATTGCAATTGGTATAATTCTAAGTTGTCTTAGATGGACTTAAAGATGGACTTAAAGATGGACTCCAAGACATAGAGTTAAGAATTGTTTTCAGGTTGCAGTTAGTTGTTCTTCACTATAGTTTGAGTTGCATAAGGCAAATCTAGAAAAGCAGAACTGCAATAGATTCATTTATGTGTTTCCATCAGGCTGCTGAAATACCCAGTTGCTTTTCCAAAATGTGGATAAGTAGCATTCAGTCAAGATTCTATAAAGATTTTGGGGCAATCAGATTATTTTTTCCCCAAATGCAGATAAAGTTTATTTGGCAAAGTACTGGAATACATTTTGCTAGTAACATAGATAAGCATGCATGTTTCTTTTAACAGGCATAGTCAGTTCCTAAATTCCTAAAACTAATCTAATAATACTGAACTATTTACACTGCTATAATTTTTTTTTTTTGAGACTAAACTGGACAGAGACTTGAAGAGAAGGTTTTATTTCAGTAAATAAGTTTTTGTTAGTCCAAATAAGACCACAGCCAAGGTTCAACATGGTTAATTGCCAAGAAGTTTTCTAACATTTCGACAAAAAAGAAACTACAAAGTTTAGGCACTTAGAATAAAACTCTTGGGCTGATACTGATATCTTGAGAAAAATTCAGTTATATTTGAAATAAACTGAATAAATTGATTTTATTCCTTTTGGTTGATTACAGCTAAGAATCATTTGGCCACAGTATGGTTAAAGTTGTCTTTATAGGGAATGACTACCCATTCTCAGTAACTTTGTTTTGTAAAATAATATTTTGCTGCCATAGTGTATGTCATTATATGATCTAAAATATCTTTTCTTGTATTTTCTTTTTAGCCCTTACTAGTTTCATGCTTTTCCTATAGTATTTGCCAAATCCATAATCTTTGCAGTGAGATTTTTAGACATGTCAGTACTGTTCCAAGGCTTTAGTTTGGAAACTAGAATAAGGTATCAAAAGCTGGTATATTTGACTAATTTTCTCAAAACTTCTGCATTATTCTGTTGCAGTATTGTTAAAAATATATTAAATGTTTTGTTTGCATATACAGGATAATGCAATTTTAAAATTACCAGTAGGAAGAAAGTTTGTTTATTGTCCTGTCATGGTCTCACTCATCTATATTGTGGGGTTTGGTTAATATTTCAGAATTCACTACACTAATTTTTATGATATTCAAGAGAAAATGAGATTCAATATGTGACAAAGAGCTTGTTAGATAGTGTATGTCAATAAAAAATACCAACATGAACATATGCACGTTATTTACGCAGTCAGATTCCCAGGGGAATGAAACATTATCTGTAGTAAAACTGATGGGAAATAATGAACTACTAAACATGTAATAAATTACTCGATACTAATATGTCCTAACCAGCTTTGCATTATGTTTTACCTCATCAGGAGATTGTACTGAGTCTTGAAAAGGCAGTGCTCTCTACTAATAGCGTATTTTAAAGCAGACATCCTAGCAATATCAGACTGCTATTTTGCAATTATCCTGGCTGCTTAGTTTCATGCAGTAGTTCTTTTCCTTTTTTTCACACATAGCCTGCTGTGACATGGCAAAGAAACTTCTGCACCTCCAACATACTTTACCCATCATATTTGCTATCCACCTGGCAGTATTATGAATGGTCCTTTCACTGCGCTTTAGTATTCCAGCCTGGTAACAGACAGAGCAGAGTACAGCTCAGATATGTCTAAGTTACAAGAAGATCTGGCCAGCTGTGTTTAGCTGAAAAGCCATGAATTAATATCTTTGTTTAGATTCAGAAATAGAACAGAACAACAATTCCTGTGCTAAAGGAATGCATTTAATTGTTGCATTCAGTAAAAATGTGTCTATTTGATGCCTCCCTTAGTGATACAACTTTACATTCCCAAAAGTCACATGCTTTAAAAATGTTGCAGTGTTGCCAAAATAAAACCCATTACCTATTTATATCTTTATGAGATGTTGTCTGCTGTTAACTTGGCTTGCAGCTATTCCAAGGATCAACACAGTAAAAAAGTGCCCACACAGTAAAAAGTAATCAGAAATCGTTCTGAGAAAGAAAAAGAAACTGCTGCTTTGTTTTGGTGGGAAGAAAGAAAGAAATATTTCGTAGAGTACTTTCGATTTTTTCAGGTAGAATGCAACGGTTCATCAGGAAGGTAGGAACTGCTTAAATATATAAAAGCTACATGTATACTAGACTGCAATAAAGAGTCCCCAGGCAATGGGAACCAGTTTCACTCTTTATTGGGCCAGCTACTAGAGAAAATAATAAGGCAGGCTTTTAGTCCTCTATCTCCACTGTGAGGCATTGCTCCTCTTGCAGTGAAGATCACCTTTTCTTTTTTTGTCCTCCATGCTTTCACAGCTAAGGGACTTAAATATGATCTCAAGACTACAAGCCAAAAAGTTTATTGGGGTAGACCATCAGCCTGACCCCTCAGAACAGCAGGACCTTAGCTGATGAACGAAGACTTAGTCAAAGGCCTGGATGGGATACTTTGGACAGGGATTCAGTCAGCCTGTTAGAAATGTTATCCAAAGGGCCATACTGGGGTTCCTGTCCTTTTCCTGTGCTTAGGTGACAGATTTGGCACTATCATGAATTTCCATAATACCAGTTTCACACTTCCAAGGATGTCTGCTAGGAGGTACCAAGCTGAGGGCTCATTCTTTCTTAAGGTCATCCTTACTGTAGAAAGCCATCTTCTTGCTACATGGGAGAGGCAAGTGTGACAGCTTTCATGTATAGAGGACAATCCCAGCTGCTGAAGGAATACTCAAGCTGTTTTAATCAAGGGTTTTCTCTCCCTCTGGATGAAATTAAGTTATTTTGCAAACTATGCTTTCATTTAAAACTTGAAATGCTGACTCAGAAAAGGAAGACTTTTGTTTTAATTAGACTTTGTAAAAGGAGCCTTCTTGAATGCAGCGCAGCAGACTGGAGACACTGTAGGAGCAGAATAAATGTTTTCTTTTAGCTGAAGTGGCTTGGCATGATTGCATAAATAGCCTTACTTGTTGCCAGGCTATTCTCTTATATCGAGAGTATTTAGAGATTGCCATGGGATTATTTGGATTTTCTTTTATATCAACAATCAATTCAGAAAATACAAACAATAGGTGCTTTGAGGTCAGAAAATGACAGCTTTGTTTCTGGTGGAGGCAAATGTTACTGTGGATTTTAAAACATTCATTTTCACCTTACATTTTTAAGATCAAGGATTTTGCATACTGGGAATGATAAATTCATTATTCATACTCAGACAGATCCTACAGCTGCTTTTAGCTATTTTCTAGCCTCCAATTTTGTTACTAGGGAAGTTCTTTATTGCCCCATGCATGATTTTGCATTTAACTGTGTTACACTAATTGGATAAACTCAGACTAGAAAGGAATCTAGATTTATCTGTAACTATTTTAATTTTAATTAGAGAAAGTAATTTACTGAAGATTTCAAATTATTTTATCTGGTATAGACATTCTAATGCAGCTACAGGTGCATTCCTTGTAGCAAAAATCAGCCAAGTATGACTGACCAAACTCGAGAGAGCAAGCAAGTAGAGGAAGAATAAAGGCTGAGCTGCTGTTTCCTTTCTGTGGTGAGAAGTTGTTCGCAAAAGGAAGAAAGCTGGTGACAGCCACTGGTTTTCCCCATCTGCTGCTGTTGCTTCACTCCTAATGTATTATTTAAATGTATGAAAGCTTTGAGAGAGAGGCTTTGATAGAACAGTCAGAATTTACACTGTAGTAACAGGCCGTGTAGGTTGTGTGTTCCTAGTGATAATCTTGTCTCTCCTTTCCCTTGTCTGTATTGCAGCCTGTAGTTCTGTCTTTAATTTAACTTAAATTAAAACAAGCATAGCCCACACTTATGAAAGAGCAGAAAAATATAGCTGGGGGAAATGTTTATATTAGAAGTTTAAAGCATTTGGGATACATTAAGCTATAGCTGTGGTCAGGAATTTTGCATATTTTAGTGCTGGATTTGCACCACTGGAAAATAAAATGCCTTGTTGGCCTACTGAACAGCCATGGTTTGCAGATGTGGGAACTTCCCACTGCCAGTGAACTCCACCACAGCTCTGGAAAATTATTCACAGATGAAGACCTGAGTTCATTCAAGCCTCGGTGTTTCTGTTGAGACTAGCACTGCAAGTAAGTACCAGTCTTGGTGGGCTTTGTGATAATTGTTTCTTTGCAAGGGCGTAGAAAGGAATATCTCTCTGTTCTGTGCAGAATTACGGATAATGGTTTTGCTTCTCTGCAAAGCATCTTAGTTGTCTTCCGGATTAGCAGCATTTAGTATTTAACTAGCCACCTTAAAACCCATAGTATTTATTATTTGGAATACTGGTATATTTATATATTTATACACAGAAAAGTTGCTTGCAAGGTATTTTTTTAATTACTACATTAAATAGTTAAAAAAAACCCCAAAACAGGGATATTTTTTATACAAAAAGAAAATGCAAATACTACAGCAGTCACACATTCATCTTGTAAACCAAACACGGAGTGGTTACTTACTACTAGATTACAAACTAGAATGTGCATCCCAGACTTTACAGAAAATGTTATAATTCCAGAGATACTTGCACAGCAAACAAGATAGTAGTCCTGACTGCTCTGAAGAAATCTCACAGCAATGACTGCGCCAGCTCATTTCAGTTGCTTCAAAATCATGTTCTTTAATTTTCTTATGGGATCATGGAATATTTAGGCACTTACAATTTAAGGTTTTAATAAGGTATGGTCTTGCAAAAATGCTATAGAAACTGCTTCCTAAATGGATCATCATTTTTCTGTTTTGTCTTCCTATCTTCAGCCAGCCAGGTGGGCTTTTTTTCATTCTGAAATCCCATAAAAATCTGTTAACAGGAGATAAAAGACAGGGTTGGAATCTTGTCTCTGCTAAGCCAATGTGGTAATGTCATTGATACATTGCTGGACCTGGGTACAACCCTTGTCGAGCCAAGAGTTCATTCCAAATAAAGATATTGCTGTAGTTCTGGATTTTGTATGTTAAGGAGAAGGGATATGGTGTTTAAAGATAGAAGATGAGGAGATCAGCTTCAATTTCCGTCTACTCAGGTCAGTATGACAGCACTGAACAATATATTTTTATTAGGAAGAAATCCTATACCCTGTAGCATTCCAGGCCCATCTTCTGACACTACACATCCCCAGTACAACAGAGCTGAATAAACAGAAAATTTACTGTTGCAGTTCCTGAAAAGAGAAATATCTCAAGGAACATGTATAACCAATTTACTTACAAATCTTTCCTAATTAGATTGCTAGGGATAGTATGTGTCTACAGTTTAAGGACAGGATTTCACTAACAGAATTCCTTTTACAGGCGACCATCAGGTTTATTATTTTATACTAAAAGCCTTGGTGACCTTATCCTGGATTTTTTTTTTTTCCCTAGGTCATTTTTATTACACAAGGTCAATCCCTGTGAGTGTCTAGCTACAAATGAAATTGAAATCTGTGTGAAAACTAACTTATGTGGTTTTGGCCAGATTTCAGGAAATCATTCACTCTTTAGAGACTATCCATAACACTCCCAGCAGATATAGCAAGTTCTCCTAGGCAGCTTGCCAGACTGTCAGGATGATGGCTGCTATCTCAGATCTCAGTTAACACAGTTTGGTCTTCTGTGAAGATTCTCAAAGCTTGTTACATCAGTCTTGGCACAGCACACCAAAGAAGCATGTACAGGATTATGACTTACATGAATACATTTCTCTCTCAGACTCTGGGTAAAATATCTGGCAATCAGGCAGAAAAACCATACTTCCCTTTTGTCTAGTAAACTTGAGAGCCAATTAGTTAAAATATCTCCATGGAATACATGAATTTCTAGCTGCAGGCAGGAAGGAAACTTCCACTGAATATGGTATTCCTTTATTACATGTATTTTCTTTTAATTATGAAATACTTTGTTATGAGTTAGTCTTCTGTGACTGTAGTGTGTACTTATTTCTATGATGCATATGATACTTCTTGTGCCTATCTAGTGACACCTATAGCCTGCATGCCTCTCTCTTACATGACACTGGTGACCCTGCACCTAGAAATAGAATCCAAAGTCCTGTCCAAAGTATTCTGACTAAGGGTTCTAAGAGAAAAACATTAATGGTACCACATGGACTGGTTTCATAAGGGAGGTTAAAAGAATTTTTGTCAAATGACCATCATGAAGTGACAAAATAAGACAACATCTCATAACTATTTTGAAGGAAATACTTGGAAAAATGGTAGGAAACAGCTATTTGAGGTGGTTTAAATAGATTGCAGTTTTGGAGGAGAAAAAGAGTAACTGAGCATTGAGCAACTCTATTCAATTCCTCGAAGCATGGAATAATCCCTGAAGTAAACTGAAGAGATTCATCTGTTCAGTTCATGGTAAAATTTCCATAAAATTAAGTGCAGGATGCACAAAAATAAATAATAAAAACAATAAATTGCTTATTTGCTAGAATTGCAGCCTATCTAAGCACATCATACCTGCTTTATTTTTATACTGATTTATTCAGCAGTATCTAAAAAGTTCTATTCTTTTTGAAAGAAATACCATGGTGGAAGAACTATCTGCAGTTATCTGAAATGGGATTATTTTAGGAGATAAGTTGCTATTACTGTGTTATTAAATTGTATGCATCTTTGCTAACGTATTATTTGTTAACATGACAGTATTATCCTGATTAGGAGCCTTGTTCCCAGTATCTGATATTAACTAAAATATTTTTACATATCAGTCCATATTTTAGTTGCTTTTCTGTAGCTGCCTTTTCTGTTCTCTATTGTAGTTCTGTTTCCCTGACCTGAAGGCAGCACAGACCTGCGTACTGAGAAACTGAGATAGGCTGTTTCAAAGTATTCTACAGTCTGTGTACAATATCCTGTATCTTATATGTTTTACACAAATGATATAACTAAAATGAAACTTTTTTTGGTTTTTTTTTTTTAAGTAAATGTCAGAAATAGAATTAATTGTCCAAACTAGAATTAGAAAGAGATAAAATGGTTTTCAATTCTTCCTTTCAAGCTGTGAGTTATCCCAGGCAGTTAACTGGAATTTAGGAGGAGGCTTTGCTGTTAAACAGATCAGAATGGGTTGTGTTTTGAATGAGTAATATAAACAGGTTTGACTGCAATATGTTTGCATAGATAGTTTACCAGAAGTGCTCTAAAGAAACCATCTGGACTGCTGGATGCATAGCAAGGATATGTGACTAATGGAGCTGCTGGCCCTCCTGTCTCCAGAGTTGCTGGATTCTACATTGATACTATTTGACATCTTGATCCTAAGAGATGTTCTGGACCAAGCCAGAAAGAGGGAAAAACATCTCTTAACCATTGTCTGGCTAAGTCTTGAACGGTTAATTGAAGGCAGGATGGCCTTGAAGATAAGAAACAGGATGTTTTTATTCTTGGATTAGCTTGTGGCATGCTTGGGCAATTAATTTAATCTCTCAATGCTTAAGTCTCCCATCTGTGAAAAAAATATAATAATGCAGGTCTCTTTAAACTCTTCTAAAATTTTCTGAAGCTCACTGGTGGTCTGTTAAGTCTCAAAGAAAGATAGCTGTTGTTCCTTCTTCTGCATTACTTCCTTTTCCTGTTTATTTTTTATTTTCATTATATAATCAAAGAATCATAGAATAGTTAGGGTTGGAAAGGACCTTAAGATCATCTACTTCCAACCCCCCTGCCATGAGCAGGGACACCACACACTAAACTATGTTGCCCAAGGCTCTGTCCAGCCTGGCCTTGAACACCTCCAGGGTTGGAGCATTCACAACTTCCTTGGGCAACCTATTCCAGTGCCTCACCATGCTCACAGTAAAGAACTTCTTCCTTATATCTAACCTAAACTTCCCCTGTTTAAGTTTAAAGTCATTACCCCTTGTCCTACCACTACAGTCCCTAACGAAGAGTCCCTCCCCAGCATCCTTGTAGGCCCCCTTCAGATATTGGAAGGCTGCTATGAGGTCTCCACGCAGCCTTCTCTTCTCCAGGCTGAACAGCCCCAACTTTCTCAGCCTCTCTTCATACAGGAGGTGCTCCAGTACTCTAATCATCCTCGTGGCCCTCCTCTGGACTTGCTCCAACAACTGCATGTCTTTTTATGTTGAGGACACCAGAACTGGACACAATACTCCAAGTGAGGTCTCACAAGAGCAGAGTGGAGGGGCAGGATCACCACCTTTGTATGAAAAAGAATATGTTGAACAGTGAGCAACCTACACTAAACCAAAGGGACACCCTGAGAATATGTATTAAATATCACCCTTGTCTGGGTGTTCGAAACACCATTCCATGGAGTTCAAAACACCATTCCATGGAGTTCAAAACACCATTCACTGTTCCAAGGAACAGCATTGAGCATAAACTTTAGCCATCTTTTTAAAACAATAACTTCTGTGAATTCTTATTTTTCTTCATATATAATGGGGAAAAGGCATGCTACTGCTAATTCTCAGCTACTTGCTAACAATTTGATACTCTGCTGGGGCTTTATTTTTTTAGTGCTTTTACAATAATTTGCTGACTTGTAAAGTGATAGAGGAGTACTTGAGAGGCTGAGAACTACGTGTTGTCTCATATTAAATGTTCATGAAATGAAAGCAGAGAAAATTCACAGCTGTAGTAGTACTGTCACTCCAGCGACTTGAGAACTTTAAGTCAGGCAGCACGAAATGCAAGAACAGCTGATCGTAAGCCATGGCAGTGATGCAGACTCCACG
>NW_009926452.1:17318-26081 GCF_000696875.1 Nestor notabilis
ATGGTGAAGCTCTATAAGACAGTACATAAAACAATGTCAGGCTTCATACTTGCAAATTTGAGTGTTTAGTTAGAAAGAACCTGCACACTTTCGGCTCATTCCAGCTAGCACATTCCAAAAAGTTAGCACAATCAGGCCAATCAGTTTTAAAGGGTGGCAACTTTTAGACATATAAATCCCAATGGACTAGGTGGTACCTGGGATAAGTGGCAGTTATGCAAGCTGCTGGAATAATACAGTTCTATGCAGTTCCTACATTAGTCAACAATCCCTATTTGGACCTAGCCCTGCTCTCACTTCTTGGATGCACCCTTCAGCTTGCCTTCTCTGCTGCGCTGCACCTTGGTTACTTGTTCTTTTCCCCTCCTTGCATCCTTAACTCATCATCTTAATCCTTCTTTTTATCAAAGCCTGCTTACCTCACTCCCTCTTTGGCTTCAAGTTGGGCTAAATTGGAAGGATCAAACATGTCAACAAGCCGCAGCAGAGCACTTCTGAGTCTAACATAAGCAGATATTTCCTGTAAACTGGTACGTGAATTATTTCCATGATACAAGGCTGACAAATGACTCACCAAATAATAGACTTCATAAATACACTATCGTTTCAATGAAATGTTTCACAGCATTTCTGAAAAGGCAATAAGAAGTGAACTGTAGTGCAATTCTCTGCTCAGCTTCACAACCAGGCCTAGTTCTATGTCCATGTAAGACGCTGAAAAACAAACTGGGACATGATATCACCACCGGATGTTAGATGTATAACCTGATGTATTTCTTGTGGTTAGTAGGCTAGAAAGCTGATCAAACCATTTTTGCCTTTTGAGTAAGAGCAGTGATACGTCTGTTAGAAATTACACTAGGACCTTTGGGATTTTCAAATTCAGCAATGCAGTTTTGCAGATATAACTAATTATACATTGCTAGATAATGAAGATGTAGACTTTTGGGGTGAGGGGAGAGGAATATATTCCATATTTTATTTTCTTAGTATTATAATGAAATGTCTTTATATTTGAGCTCACTTTGCAGAGGACAGGCTTGAAAACGAAACATTTTATTTTGTTATTTTTTTCTTAAGATGTGCCAGCTGCTCTCATATTGAACCCTTTACACAACACTTGTTGGCAGAGTTGGTCTTATGCAATGACCAGCACACAAGAACAATGCAAGAATTTTGTTAGTGAGGCATAAAAATTTGTTACAAAATCTTATTTTAATCGTTGTCATTCAATATCTGAAATGCAGAGACCAAAGAGAACTTCAGCTAAACTTGATATTCTCCTGACAACGGATGCAGATCGTTTGCTTTGAAATTTCATAGTTCCAAAGAAATGCTAAAAATAATTTCAATGGAAGATATAGGGCTCAAATGTAGTTCTTTGAAAATCCCAGTATATGTCTTGGACCTGAGCAGAAGCATGTAAAAGAGAGATAGGTTCGGGAGTTTTAAGCCTTCAAACACAGCTGGTCAGAGAGTTGTCTGCTTTAGAACATTATCTAGCCAAATGTATTTTTAGACTAGCAGCTTAGGATGTTTGGTGAGGCAACTGCTTTTTACATTCGCTGCTGAAATGTATGTATCTTGGACAAAATCTCTTGTTTCTGACAAGTGGTTTTTTGCTGTATCTACTATCTCCTCCCTATTCCCAGCAGTAGTTAAGAAACACCTTACCTCATTTACCTAACAGTGATAATATTTCAGGTCAATTTGTGAAAACAATTCAAGCAGTACCTTGTATATCTTAATATGGGAAAGCTCTGGTCAGCCTGTGAAGGCATTTTAAAACACATTTTTAAAGTAAATGTTTCTCCTTGTCGATCTGATAAATCCTAATGGCAGTAGACAAAAATAATTGTGTTTTCAATTTTCATCAACAAAAGAGAAGTCAAAGATCAGTTAGTTGCTCAAACAGTTCTTCTCACCTGATTGCTAATCTGATATTCTGTGGATATAATACAGTAGCTTAGTTTTTCATAGCTTGTCAAAGGTAAGTCAGACAGCGTGTTTATCTCTTGGAGTCCTTAATTGCATAGACTGGAATAGTTTGCTTGGATGATAAAGAACATTATGGCATGCATGTCCAGCATCAGTCATCCAGGGTACTGCCCATGAGAGACCTTGTGGCTGAAATGTGGGTTTTGGGTTTTCTTAACCATGATTATGAAGTTTTACTCCAAGACAGAGAAATAATGAATCTGAGACAAAGAAATGAGAAAGGTATTTGATATGTGTTGCGGCATGAGTAAAACTGGAGTACACTATAGGGGTGCTTTAATGGATCGAACTAAATATCCAGGTTCTGTAGATTGGTCTGTAACAACCTGTGGCTTCTGCATGTAGGAAGAAATGACAGCTACATAAGAGAAGCTCCATCTTGAGCCAGCTTTGGCATTTCTTGTTATGAATGTCACCACTCTCTGCGGCCATGTGGCCATATGTGAACAGAGCAGCTGTGGGCCCTCTGCTCCCAGTCTCTGAATGAGGGTCTGCTCCAACTCCAAGTCTCACTGTTGGTAGATGTAGTTCCACTGGCTCAGGGTTGCAGGACACAGGATTCCCCTTCACAGCCTAAAGACAGACAAATGCCTGTCTTTCAAAGGAGGAATGGGGATTTCAAAGTATTTTGTCACAGTTTATTATATTGAGGAGAAGCAACAAAGGACTTCAAATGATATGGCTGGTGATATTTGTACGTGGAAGGTAGGTTGCCTGTTCATTTCAAGGACACCTGCAAAGACAAGTTGAACATAGAATCATAGAATAGTTAGGGTTGGAAAGGACCTTAAGATCATCTAATTCCAGCTCCCGTTCCATGGGCAGGGATGTCTCACCCAAGACTGTCGGCCAAGGCTCTGTCCAGCCTGGCCTTGAACACCTCCAGGGCTGGAGCATTTACCACTTCTTTGGGCAACCCATTCCAGTGCCTCACCACCCTCACTGTAAAGAACTTCCTTATATTTAATCTAAAGTTTCCCTGTTTAAGTTTGAAGCCGTTACCCCTTGTCCTACCACTAGAGTCCCTAATGAAGAGTCCCTCCCCAGCATCCTAGTAGGCCCCCTTCAGATATTGGAAGGCTGCTATGAAGTCTCCACGCAGACTTCTCTTCTCCAGGCTGAACAGCCCCAACTTTCTCAGCCTGTCTTCATACAGGAGGTGCTCCAGCCCCTGATCATCCTTGTGGCCCTCCTCTGGGCTTGCTCCAACAGCTTCATGTCCTTCTGTCTTTATTAAACCCCATTCTCTGGGCTGCCATTTGAACTTTTTTTGCAGAGATCTTTTGCTCTGAAGCTCAAGTGCATAATAGAAGTGTGTCTTTTCCCCAGTAAAAGAACTTAAGAACTTAAAACAACCTCCCAAATTTCCCCTAACTCCTGCTAAAGTGGTCTAACTCTAGCTAAAGCTGCAATTTACTCTGAATTGCAGACAGGTTTGAGGTTTTGCTCCCTTCAGTTTCAGGTTTGCAGGACAGTTTTGAAAAGTACATTCCCAAATCCTTAATGTTCCCCCCAAAAAAGAACACTAGGCAAGCTACCGTGTATTAATTTCAAGCCTTGCAAGCCTCCTGACATTTTTGTTTCCCTGTAAGAAAACAGAAATTGTATGGTTTTAGCTATTTGGTTTGCAGTTGGAAAAAAAATAAGAAATATTTTCTCTCTTATTAAGCAGACCAGTTTGTGGACATTAGGGAGTCCTTATAAACCAGCTTTTCTCAATATTTTGCTTTCTTCCAGGTGGCTGAGGAAAACAATGCATCTGTTCCAAATCTCCCCAGACCCACACATTACAGACATCACCGGAGCCTTAAAGCAAACACGTTGTGTAAAACTGGAAATGTTTCAAGAGTTCCCACAATTATGAATTCATCTGATATTCACTTGAGAAACATAACAGTTTGGATCAAATTATCTTTTCTAAACTAGCTAGCTGTAGCTAGATTTTCCTCTGTGTGTATGTGTGTCCAAAGGGGTAAGGAGGCAGCAGGGTAGACAGATGGGTTGAACAGGGTCCTGTGCTGAGCCAGAAAGGGATAGAAGAGGTTCCTGGCAGCCCAAAATGTATGACTGGGAATGAGGTAATAAGTTACCAATCCCAGGTTTTATTCTTCTCTGGTGGTTTGAGTTATAGTATCCATTCATTTAAATTGTCAGTGAAAGATACAGGAGGAGAGAGCATGTTCTCACTAAGTCAAAACAGAGCCCTTCTGCCAGAATTAACTCCCTTGTTTACTTTATTGAAGGTATTTATACATTATTTCGTCAGGAATATCCCCCACTTCACATTTTCAAGGAGGTCCTCGGAAATCGTTCTGACCTCATGGTGGATATTTTAGCTTGGTTCTAACTGGGACATAGCCAACATCATTTGTATTTTCAGTGGCAGGGCATTTTATAAGGTTTTTTTAAAAGAATTTTTGACAACTTTTTATCCCTATTTAAACAACAAAAGAAGTTCACCTTAAAGAAACCAGGCTGTTTTGTTATGATAATCTCATTTTCATATGTTAGTTTTTCTTACTGTTCATCTTTATAAATGCCAATGTTTAAGCATTTTTATCTCTTCAGAAGTGTCTATACTTTTAACTGTCTTGTTAGTATTTTGAGCCATAATATAGTAAAAATGATTGTGTCAAATAATTGTGTTGTATTAATTTAGTATTATTTAAAAATTTCACCCCTTGTCAAAGATCCAAACCAATACCGTTGCTTATCAGAATAATTAGAGAAAAACATGTTTTAACTAGTCTAAATAATACTTTTAAGAACATGTTGAAAATTACCTGTGAGGGATAGGACCTGAGGGGAATGACAAGATGCATGAGAAAACAGGGAAAAGAAAAAAAGAGTAACAGAGTTTTTACTGTATAGAAGGACTTCAGTTGTTGATACCGTCAAGGCATTTTTATGACTTCTTTTTAAGGGTGACTGTTTAAATTATTTTAAGTCCCATAGCTTGAACTGATGCCAGCCTGTCTCTATTTAGACTTTCTTGGTTTTAACTTATGCCTGTTTCCAATTTCTGTTTTATTGTAACTTCTTTTCAGCCTTTGTGTATTTGTTTTCCCTTATTTATATTCTTCATTAGTTTTCCTCCTATTTTTGGCCAAGAACTGTGTGTCAGGGGAGAACAACGATCTTCAATCTGTCTTTGTACAACTTCCTTAAGGCTCTTCCTCAGCATAAGCAGGAGTGAAAAACAGCCCTTAAATAGTATATGTGAAGTGGGTGCCCAGCCTGGGATGTTACCAATATTTTCAGTCCTCATATTGTTTAACAGTGAGCTCTTATAATCCAAAGACCTTGATTTTTCTCTTCTTTTGTCATGCTCTCCCAACAATTTGTTGGAAGAAATAAAGTCCAGTGGAACTGGAGAAAGAGTTCAACCTTTTAAGGCCAACACTTTTTTACTGTCTGATTAATTATATGTTCATGTGATTGAAGTGACACTATTCATTCCCTCGTAACCCTGCAGACCTAGGGGCTTTCATTGATTTTATAAGGTACATTGACAGATCTCATGCTGTCATGTGGAGCATCTGTTGAGTGTAGCAAGAGATAAGTTTCATTAAAGGGGAACGGAGATAAAAGGGTGACAATAGTGCGTATGTCTTTGTTTTGAAGCTTTGTCAAGACTGGATTGTCCATCCATCTTCTTCCTACTGCTGCTAACAGCATTCTTTCATGATCGTGACTTTTCTGAGACTTATGTTCTTCAGCAAAATCAAGCATGGGGGATTTGGGTAGCCTGCATTAAGATAAGAATGATAATAACAGAAATGAGTAAAAATTTCTGCCTTGTGAGATCTGAGAGATGAAAAATATAATTTCTAGAATTTGAGAGCAAATTGTTACATGCTGTTAATATTCCCTAGAAGTAGAGTTCTCTACTAGATGGATATGGATGCATCTTCTTTTTCACCTGAAAATTTCATCTGAGTGAAATTTGAGGATTTACGGGATCTGTGAGGACAATTTGTCTTATGTTAGCCACTAACTATAGCTACTACAATGGAGGATAGTAGTGTATTAAGTATGTTAGGACTGATGTATTTAACTGTGCATATGGTTCACTGATACTCATGTTTTGGATGGACCAGCCATATCACAAATGTACACTTCTGCTCAGAGAGATCAACCTGTACATCACATACGCAGTGAGCTCCATGTCCCTGGATCTGTTCCCAGCTCATTCCATTTGTGTTGTGGAGCACATGTGCTTGTGTTTCTGCCTAAGAGACACCAGTAAAAAACTGCCTAGACAACAGTTTACCTTACCTATGGCAGGGAATTTGTGACGCTTCTGGTCTCAGAAACTTTAATAGTTCAGCTACATCTGTTGCTGAAATTCTGGAAGTGGTATACAGGAAGGAAGAAAGTATTTTCTCTACTTAACAAACAAAATGTGCTGGATTTTTTCTTCCTTTACAAGTAATAAGAAAGAGGTATTTCAAAGGGAAGTGGCTGCTGAGAATGATGAGGTGTATTTAGAGCAAGGGTTTCCTAGTCCAGAGGTGCAACGTGAAGGGTCCCTTTCAGTGGCAGTCATTGCTCTGGTGAGCTGCTGGAGAGAGCTCTTTGACCTTTCAAGTGAGATGAAAGAACATACTGTGTTTGGTAGAAAAGACTATTTTGCTAGTTTAAGCATTGAGAGATGCTCAATTAGTTATTCAGACAATGATTAAAATCAAGTATAACATTTATCTGGCTATGAACTGTTCATTAGTACAGTTATGAATATATTATTATGTGCTACTGACATTTTAATATGTTTTGGAGTATAGATACATGTTTTAGAAACCATGTTAAACATATAGTGGTTTCAGTATTTGGTACAGATAGGATGTTCAAATGTAAAATCATGTTATGAACTTCAATTACTATGCCAGGTGTTCATCTTCCCCAGCTAGTTCCTCCAATTCTCTGCTGAAAATTCATGCTCCAGATCCTTTTCCTTTCCCCCATGTTCCTTGGGAACATTTCCTTCCTGTTCTCTGAGATCTCTATAGCAGAAACAACACAATTCCCTATCTTCAGTATACCAAGCTGTTCTTTTATACATTCAATTATGAGCAATTCATATTTTTTACTTGAAAATTTGCGTAAGATAATGCTGTGACAAGAAATTCAACTTAGTGAGCTCTGATGGGAGTGCTACACTGATGGTAATGTGTATTTTAGCCCTAAAGTAAGGAAATCCCACTTATACCTGTCAGTAGCTTGGATGTATCTCTGAAGATGATTGATGTTGGGTGCTGAGGAAAGTGATGATATGGTCATGGGAGAAGGTGCAAATTTAGGAAATGAAGGAACAGCAGCAGAGCCACCTGCAGTGCTTAGGAAGTGTTTGGAGAACTGCTTCTACGTGGGAATATTATTGTGATCACTGTGTTACTTAGAGCTGTGGGACTTTGTTCAGAGGATATCCAATTAGGAACCTTGAAAGAGGAGAGATTAGTCTCTGGAAGCCTTGGCAGTAGCAGGGAAATATTAATCACAGACTGAGAATTACCTCTGTACCTCAAGCCCGTCATAAAACCACTGAGCGCTGGGCCAGCTCTTTATTTTTCATCCCCTTTGTGACACTTGGATCTCTGTTGCATACTTAAAGTTATAACCACAGTGTACGTTTTTGCTAGGAGGTTGTGGAGATCATGCCTTTTCCTTGCTGTAGTCAGGAAGGGTCTGTTTTTCTCATAGCATTTTTTTCCGCTTGTCGTCAGAACAACTTATTTCTCCAGTGGTTACCATAGGGACTAGAAAGACATTCAAAATATTCTTACACAGTGTTTTTGCAGGCTGCTGTACAAGCCTGCACAATTCCAGTAGCATGACACCATGTTATCTTTATTTATTTAAGACTTTATCTCCTCTCTTAAGGAAAAATGTATTATGAGTTCTGGACAAGTTCACAAGAAGAAACAAGCAGCACTAGCCATCTCATTAGCTCACTTTTTATTTCCCATTTCTTCATTCTCTCTTTTAAAAGAAACTTAAAAAGAAAAAAAAAGTCCCTTCAGTCCTTTTCAAAATGCAGAGATTACTTTTGTCTTACCCTCTTAGACCTACAAGAGATATAGATGTAATCAAGATTAGAGAAAGTTAACACAAAGGCCATTTCATTTGTGTCCTGGGATTAATAGAACAAGAATCCTTTCTTGTTATTAGTCATTAGATCAAAGCTGTGTTATGCAGGAATTTTGTATTTATGTTCTAAACTTGGATTTCACTCAGCAAATGGCTTTAGGCCTAAGCTTTGGTTATTAAATTAGGTACTTACAGTCTGATTAAGCACTTTAATGAAAAAAAAATTGAAAAATACTTGACCCATGGTTCACATTTATTTCTGCCTTATTTTACTGCAAAAAATAATTTTTTCAAAAGTACATTGGTGGAATACGTTCCTGTTTACTTTTTAGTCACCTAATCAATTACATGTCAAATGATTTTGGATGTTTCAGTACTAGGGCAAAGATGCAAGGCACTTTAAACTGTCCTCTGCTTGGCCTACAAAATTTCAGGGATCTGAAGTCACTCAGCATCTTAGAGACACTTTACCCTATCTTTAAACCAGTGCCTTCCTTAAGTGGAAGCTTGCTGTAAAATTGTTCTGCGGCTCAATCAGTAAAACTTCTATCTATCTCTAGCACTG
This sequence comes from Nestor notabilis, assembly GCF_000696875.1. NCBI lineage: Eukaryota > Metazoa > Chordata > Aves > Psittaciformes > Psittacidae > Nestor > Nestor notabilis. The sequence continues at coordinate 25,969 of NW_009926452.1, forward strand.
GGATATTTTGTTAAATGTTTTCCTTACATTTGCTAGGTTTTGGTATTCTAAAAATGGTATTCTTATCTTTTGAGAAATAAAGGGCATTCGACACTGTCCCACACAACCTCCTT
>NW_009926453.1:0-12004 GCF_000696875.1 Nestor notabilis
GAGCCGAGGAGAGCCGGAAAACACCGAGCGGCTCCGGAAAGAGCCGAAGAGCCGGGTGGGTGCAGGGTGTTTGTCCCCGCAGCGGGGCCGGGGTGCGGGGTGTTTGGACATCGCTTTATCGCCCCACAGCGACCAGCCCCGGGCAAGAACAAAGGGCATGAGTACGGCGGGGATCAAAGTTAAAGTGTCCGTGCATGGCGGCAGCAGCGGTGTCGGTCCCCCTCCTCCTCAGCCAGGGGCCGCTTGGGCCCTCAAGGCTTCGGGCTGTGCGGGGAAAAGGTTTTACAATCCAAATCAACAGACCAGCCTCGGAGCAGCCTCATTAGTTTTATGTTACTAGAAATGAGGCTTTTGAAGCACAGTGCAGTGTCACAAAGAAGCCTGTCAAGGACATCGTATCAAGATGCTGCAAACGCTTGTCAAGAGAAAGCTATTTTTGAAAAGCTGATGCATAAATTCAAAGGAAAACGAGGCTTTAGTACAAACTGGATGTTCAAAATAGGCATGGCAAAGGAGTTCTACTCTAATCTCTTTAAAAATAAGAGGGCTGGTAAGGCAGCAAGAACTTGATGGGATCAAAGTAGTGAGTGGGTTTGCGTGATTTTTTGTGCTAATAAGACTTTCTTTAATAGAAGTACTTAAATGGCAAAAGCACACTCGCAGTGCCATTGCATCACAACCCATGGGACTGCCTGGAACTATTGTCTCCAAGGAAGAGTATGACTCACGGCAATTTCAACCCATCTCGTCCTGAATGCACAGCATTTTCACAGCTGAGATGCTCTGCTTTGTCCTATTTGATAGCAATAGCAAGGAAAATACCAGGAATAGTGCAGAAGACCTTATTTGCACTGCACCTTCACAGTACTGAGTGGCTAACGTTGAAAAGTGCTAAAACAACAATAGACCAGAATAGCATAATACAAGTCAACCATCAGTTCAAGCAGCAGATGCAACCTTAGCTACATCTAAAAATAAATATTGATTTATTGTAATTCTTCTGAAGTGCACTCGTTCAATTAGATTTTATCAGTGTTTTTAAAATAGGAGGTCTCTGGATGCCCTTCACCGAGGCAGAAAAGGATGCCATGTTGGTTGCTTATAAAAATATGTACTTATATTCCCCTCACAAGTGTTGGAAAACCCTAGTACCTGTCAGCAAAAAAGAAGAAAGTCATTGTACCCGAGATACACATCATCAAATCACTCCTTGTGTTTTGGCACAGGCAGACAACTGTTTCTAACAGACAGTACCAATTCCTATCTTGGCAAAGTGAGTCTCCAACATAATTGTAGATCTGCAAGATGTAATTAAAACATCTCCACTTGGTATAAAAAAACCTGAACGTTTTCCAGTAGACCAATGTTACATGGTAAAAGGATACTGGAAGGAGAGTTCCAGTACCCCAGAAGAACCACCAGTAACATTAGTTTAAAGAATTCCATCGTCAGTTTATAAAATACATAAACGAAACACAAATTGAAGTTATTTCACAGTCAATTTTAAAGCCAAGGTTAAAGGTTTTAAAGGCCTGATTCCAAAGTACATGTTACAGCCTTTTCTCAGAAATCTCAAGAGCCATATAAAAATCAACTTCAGATTCTCATATGGCCTCAATTCTGATTTCTACAGCCTCAAGTTGTGGTGTCTCCAAGAGTAACAAATTTGATCTGGTAAAAAGAATGATTTTAACTTGCAATAGTATATACTGCAGAAAATAACACACTACTTCTAGAACTCGGAAGCAAATCTTATCTTAGAGGACACCAAATAGCTCAAGGTCAGTGCACCATAAATCAGAGAAGTCACCCATCACTTTGCTCTCCTGTGCTATCTCCTGCATTCACCAAGAAGCTGTAGATCTTCTTGACTATCCCTCTTCAATAGAAAAAAAACCCATCCCTCCCCATAGGAAAAAAAAAACCTCATCAGCTTCAGATTAAAAAGAAAAATCAAACTTTAATATTAACAGATTTCTAGAATGAACTACTGGTACAAAAGTATTACAGTACAAAAAATAACATCATTATTAATAAGGAAGAAATTCATTTACATAGCCCTTACAAAAAGTACCTTAGGGAACCCAGGCGTGGGATATCCCCCACAAATAGTGGTAGAACATCGGTGTAAGTGCTAGAGTGAATGCACCATTTTTCCACTTTTTAAAATAAGGAAAGGGATGATTAGCTTCCATCCACCTGATAATGAATAACAGACAAAAGAATTACTGTTGTTTCAGGAACTCTGCTCTTCCCCCATGAAGTTACTATTGTACATTCAAGCCTTTGAAAGCCGTAAGTCTGCCCCTCTTAAATCAGGAGTACTGCTTCTTGGAGTGAAGTTACATTCAAGAGAGGTGTCAGTGCTGCTAGGCCAAATACCTTCACCAATCTCACTGTAGTTTTAGGATGTTGTCAAGACAAACAGGATGCAAGTACATCAGCATAATCAAAGCTGAATTATAAAGGATAGATGTAATAAATACAAAAATGAAGTTCTAGCAGTAATTTCTGAGGTTGGTAACTCCGTGAGGATTTCATAAGGCTGTGAGGTATTTTCACTTCCATCAACAGAACAGCACTGTGCAAATTTTCAATCAAAGAGTCTTTTATCTCTAAAGCCCAGAGGTCATCGGGATACTCTATTTAAAACGTCTTCCACATGTTTAAACTTATGAAGGAAGACTCTTCAATTTTCTGTACTTTACCATAGAAAAACTTGTCAAAATCCAAAGCAAAGAACTTCCAATTTTTTGCAACAAATTAAACACAAATTTGTTCTGCCCAACATAAATCTTGATGAATTAAACATTAACAGGTCGATGGAATATTTTCTCCTCATTCCTCTATAGACAGAATATATTTATTCTGCCTTTACATGAAACCAGGTCTGAAAGAACTGACAGGGGGAAATAAACTGCTTTATGATCTCCAAAAGGAAGACTGCAGAGCGCCCTTTGGTAATGGAATTTCCTTCTGCTGTAGACATTCCTGGTGGAGAAAGACAAAGAACAAAGAAACGTGGATCTTAATTTGCCACCTCTTCTCAGGAATTTTGACAGATCTCACTGCACACACTCAAAGCACTGCTAATAAAAAGCACCAAAATTCATTTTGAAATGAAGGTATGAGCTCTGAAGCTCCCATATTTTAATGTCATAATCTAAGTCAGTATTCACAGAACTACTTAAATAACCAAGTATTTTACAGTTTTGCAAGCTTTCTTAAAGAGAAGATGCAGAAATGCTCAACAAATGCTACAGAGAGCAGATCAAAGGAAGGATGTCTCCTTCCACATGTATCTGATTGGTGCAAGAGATAAAACCAACCGAACCACTGATAAAAAATAGCTGTTACAGAAATGACTCAGCAGAATCCTCCTCAACCTGCGCCCCTGCTCTTACTGCAGCCACGCTCCCACAACTTCACGTACAAGTAAAACACATTTGCTCTGAGAAAAATAAGATGTGAGGTAAGAAAGCAGCAAGATGTCTGACATCATCACTATCATTAAGGTAATTCAGTAACTACCAAAGAGGGGTTACATCATAGTGACAGGTCTGGACTGTCAGGAATGCTGCAAGCAGCGCCCATCTCATGAGCAAAATGATGCAAATATAGAACAAAGGGAGAGAACCCCCACAACCAAAACACTTGAAAACTAAAGAAGAAAACACTGCTTTACCTCCAAGAACTGCTTGAAGCGCATTAAAGAGCCCATCTGTCCAGAGCTGGTAATTGCTTCAATTCTGCAGAAATGACAGCATGTTTCAAAATCTCCTCAGAAAGTCGTGTTTGATTTATGAGTGGGTATGGGGTGAATAGCAGAGGTTGGAAAAGGTGGAGGAGACACTTAAGAGCAAACATGAAGTATAAAACAAAGATTATTTCACTTTCTCAAGCACAGATATCATACCTTGGGCAATAGTCATCTCGGATAAGCAACATCATTTTCCAGAACTGAGCCTGATACTGTTTCATGAGAGCATTGCCACAAACCTGTGGTACAGAAATCCACAAAGATCAGGTTCAGAACTGCATTTCAGATTAGCAGGACACCTTCAGTGACCCTGTTCAACATCAACCACTTCATATTTCAACCAGACATTTAAAGAAATGTACCTACACCTACAATAAAACAAGCAAATCCTCTAAATGCCATTAATGCTGCCACAATCACCTTCTTTTCTTGTTGACTGAGTGGTGGCCGCTGATACCAATCTTAGGTTATTCTTCCTCTCCCTCCAAAACCACCACCCTTCCCTAATACCATTTGCTAGGATATAGTATGGTTGTTTCCCCATTTTTATTACTGCAGTATGGGTTCATAAGCTTTCCTCAGTTTATAGGACAAATGTTCCTCAACCTTCACTGCTGCTGACAGAATCCCCACTGCACTTTGTCATTTCTACTTTCACAAAATCCATTAGAAGGCATTTGATAAGCACAGAAGCTGCTTGTATTCAACAGTGTCTCCCCAGCTTCAACCTTTTTTTACTCTTATCTAGCACAGGCCCATTTCCTAGGATATAGGATAAACATGCATCAGGCTCTGTCCTTTTCAGCCTGAAAAACCCATCCTGTTTTACGAACCAATTGAGGTGGAAAGGCCACAGGACCTCATTGCATTGTACAAACTGATGCCAAGTGCTCAGCAGACCTTATTCTTACAGAACCATGCAACTACTTTTAAAATACCAGAAACATTAAACAGAACCAAATAAAACAACAGAAGCTGCATGTGTAGAAACTTTAAATCGTTCCACTCCAAAGCTGTATTTGCAAGAACATGGAAATATTCACATTCCCTTCTGAAGGAATGACAAATTGAAAACATCTGCTGTTAAAAATCACAATGAATCTCACCTCAGCAATCCCTTCAGAAACTAAAATGGCACCAATTTAGATTCCTTCAACTACCAGCAATCTGCATCTCTTACCTCTAGAAAGTCATAGAGAAGTGTAGCTGTCACATCTGCCAGAGGCTCCATGTTCAACATCTGAGCAAGCCAGCGCCATCCGTAGTGTAGCCCATGAGGATGTGCCTATAAAGCAACAAAAAAGCTACAAGCTACCCACCGCTTTGATAAGTGTTTGCAAAACACTATTATCAAACCAGGCAGCTTTCTGATGTACTTTCTTCTTTCTGTTTTACAATAGCCTACCATAAAACTTGATCATTATGAAAATTCAAAGAAAAAAAGTAAATGTCTACATTCCAAATGATTCTGCATTGCTTTGTTGATTGGGGTTATGACCATCTCCCTCCAAATACATTATGAGCTGGTTTAAGTTCAGCACATCTTCACTACCAATCAAGTTTACAATACATTTACTAGACTCTTGGGATAGTAATGAGGTTCTAATCACAGTGCCATACACACATACCCCTTGTCTGTTTCCATAAGGCCACCGGAGTTGAATGATAGCAGCATAAAGACGAATCATTCCCGACATCCGTTTAAGAAAATTATCTTGTTCTTCCACCTTAGAATCCTTAACTTGATATCCAAGCATCCTGAGAAAATGTTGCATTAGTTGTATTAGTACAGCAAAACACATTCACTTGAGTCCCCGCAGTTCTCAGCTTTCTTTAAGTCAACTGTACTGAGAGTAGGCATATGCCAAAACACAGGAATTACTGACCATGACCCTCGGGATCACATGTTCCACTGTTTTATACCATGAATATTGAGGTTCTGTACTGGATATCTCAACTCAAATGAAGCTATGGCTATCAACTGTTCTTTGAGAAGGATAAGGAAGAAGCAGCAAAAGCTAACTTCCAAAGCTGAAGGACACAGTATCCTTCAGGAAACAGGGTCAGGGGAGCCACACACTTGTGAGTGACTCTCCAGAGTCTGTGCTAGCACATCACAGTGCCCACGCAGTCCAAGATGGGGAAAAGTGGAGTTCACTCATAAAAACAGAGTCTTCACCCTTGCAGGGTGCATCTGAAAAAGTCCAGTAATAAATTTACCTCTGATAATCTTCCATAGAAGTCCCCTCTTTCAGTGCAGGGTAAAATGGCACAGCATAGGGGCACTTTTTGTGCAGATTAGCTAAAAAGAGGTCTCCAACTCGAGGGTGCATTTCCCAGATTCCTGAGGCCACCACAGCAATTGGGAAAGCTGCATCACGATGAGAAGCTACTTCTTCTTCTCCTTGATTCTGGAGAGGGGAAAGAAAAAATCAGTCCCCAAATCCTTCAAGCTATTTCTCAGACAAAAAAATTCCTCTTTTTTGTGTAACTAGCCTCTACTAAAAGATCCCAATGCTTCCATGTTTTCTTTCTTTTTATTGTTCCTCCCAATTCTGCCAAGATGTAAGGTTTTGAGCATACATATAGATCATAAATAAACTATCAACCTGTTTTCCACTAAGACTGTACTTAACTAATTCAGAGGATGTTACATTTAAGCTTGGGATTTAAAATAGTTCTCCTAGAAGACAGAAAATGGAGAACTTGTTTTTAATCCAAAAGGTGCTTTCTCTAATCAGTATGAATAGGAATACATGCAAGCTAAACATCTTGTTCTTAATCCCTGAAGACAGAGGACAGTGTCCCAAAAAACCTCGCAAAGCACCAGCTCTGCCTTTGACACCCCAATAAAGAAAGAGAACATTTCCTCACCACAAATTTCTCCGCAAGTTTGTAATAAACAAAATCAAGACCCTGTGGATGCTGAGTCACTGATACAGATCTCCCTCCACTCTGAACAGTCTTTCCAGAGAGCAGGTTATTGATCTTGTCAAATATCTCTCTTAGCTGAGAACCTGCAAACACGTAAGGAATGTATGGAGACAGATTAGGAAAGAGCAGACAAATCTGAACCAGACCACATCAACTTCACAAAAACTAGACCTTCATCCTGAAGGGCAAGGCACCTCAAACTGCATGTTTGCTACATCTGATTAAAGAAACTTAATCATAATGAAGCAAGATACCTCTGAGGGAAGCAACAAACCTTCAAAACATAAGCAAACACTGTGCTGCAAAGACTTGGACTGTATACATAGCAGCTTTCTGTTGTAGAGATGATTAAAGAAACATTAGGTATGTTGTGTCCTACTAAAAGCAAAAGGCATTTCAGGTGGATTGGGTTCTTGGTGTTTTTCTGACCTGCTATTCTAGAGATCTGGCTCACAGGGATCGTGGCTGCTTTCTGCAAGTCTGTTTTTATCTTCTTAACCTGCAGAATAAACAAACAACTTTAAAAACCTTTTCAGACAAGTAAAGTACTATGGTAGTTCAGATGAGCAGACTGTTTACAGAGGCTGCCAAGTTAGAATGATTATTATTTGTTAACTAAAGCTGTCCTATTCCCCCTAGAAATGAAGATAATCACTCTTTGGCAGTATTAATCATTTGTTCATACCTCATTGTTGTCTTTGCAGTTGATGATTCCACTGAAAGCAGTAACACACTGCTCAGCAGCATCTTGAAGCTGCTGGTACCACTGCATGGTGCTTTCTTCTGCCTTAACTTGAAGTCCTGGTATAATCAAATAGAAATTAATAGCAGAAGACTGAGACCCAAACCTCTAGAAAACCTTAAGAAAAATTAAGAAAAAGAAAATGCAAGTAATTAAGAGCTGCAGGAGTGGTTTTCCCCAGAATTTAGTTTAGAAAGTGTCACTGTTTAACACGAATGGACTACAAGTTCACAAGCTATACAAGAGTCCTCCTTAGCTTAGTAGCTTATATATACAGGATATCAGGTTTTAACTTGCTTTCAAGAAGGAAGCCATTTCAGTGACACGTCCTCCTCATATGTTTTATCATAATAAGCACAACCCATCTACACTGGCACCATGTTGTTCTTTAATATTCCAACATATGGCACACTTTCTAGGAAAGCAGGTTTTGCTCCAGTTAATACAGTCAATTTATGCTGCATCCATGTCATTTCACAAGTTTGCTGCCAGTGGTCCAATACCCACTTTGCTAGTTGGCTAAAAGTAAAGGCTACAAGAAGGTATGTTGTCACAACAGTAAGATTCCGAAGTAGCATTTAAACTAACTATAAAGGAGTGCATAAGGAGGGAAAGGAGGAAACAAAAATCCTAACCAACCTTCCTTCTGCTTCTTTCCCCCAGCCTGCTGTGCAGGGGCAGGAGTCTGAGCCTTCATCTGCTCTTTTTTCAGTAACTCCTTCTGCTTTTGTTTCGCTTCCTCTTCATCTCTCCTCCTTTTCTCCTCCACAGCCGCAGCGATTTCTTGCTGCATGTTGGATATCAACCCTCGCATCTCCTGCAGTGCTCGTTCAGTATTGGCCACATCCACTTGAGTAGGGAAACCCTTCTGCCAAGAGTCAGAGGAGGCACATACAGCATCAAACTTTGCTCTGCTATCTGCAGACCAACAGCAAGAGCAAGGAGCCTCTGAGGCATTAAGCAACTACAATTTATCCTCTTAGGTGAAAATACCTTTTTCTCCATTATCTGCACATAACATTGGTCGTAACACCTGTAAATGTTAGTGCATGACTAGATCTCACAAGAGCTTAGACAACAGAAATTAGCAACACACTTTGACAAGCATAAGGGAAGCCCAATGCAGAACTTTGCTTTCTCGGCAGCAAGCCATCTGTGACAAGCTGGAACTAGCTTCTCCTGTTTTATTTTTCCATGTTTGTATCTCACCTTTAGAGAAACAAGTTTTCAAGGAAACCTAGTTACTGCATAAAGGCTGACAAGTACAGGAGAATCATCATGTATTTAACAGCTTATGAACCATCTCACTTCCATGACTGTCTCAAAAAGGAACTTCACAGCATCAAGAATTTACAGTATTTGAATACTGAACCTTTCTTCTGTAGAAATCCTCATGCATTTTTATAAGCCATTTCCAAGAGAACAACTGAAATGCCATAGAAAAGAATTCTCCTTTTAAATGCGATGCTTTATAGGACAAGTATCTAAAAGCACTTCTGTGACATCTTATTTAGTGGCCTCATAACAAACTGTCTTTGAAGACAACAGCAGGAAGCTTTCTGAAGGAATGACAACCAAAGTTAGAAACAACTCTAGAGCCTCTACCTCACTGGTGGTGCGGATGAGTCCTGACACCAGCCCACAGATCTGGTTGCCACGATTACTGTAGGCAGAAAGATCAATTCTTGGCAAGTCTTTATGTCTGTAATTGGGATCAATCTGCTGGTTAAGCTGCAGCACTTCCTCCTGGATGGAATAGAGGCGACGCAGTCTTTCCTGGCCCTCTTCCTTACGCTGACGCTCCAGCTCCTCCTGACGCTGCCTCTGCTGCTCTGCCTCACGCAGTTTGAGGTTTAATACCTGGGGAGAAAAAGACCCAAGAGACACAAAATACTTAAATAACTCCAGTTTTACAGCTCCTTCCTGATCTGATGAATCCAGTTTTACAGGTCCTTCCTGCTCCTCCAACACGTGTGCCTTTAACCAGGTTTCCACAACAATGCAGCAGGTGTCTCAGACAGCACCAGAAAATACATTCCCACTCCAGGGGTGATGTAAATACAAACAAATTGGTCTTTCCAGTTCCCAGCAAGTAGCCACAATCTTTTATGAAAGGCAACTCTTAGAAGTCTCAGACCTTTGCTCTGTGTCGGTGTTCTTCCTTCAACTTCTCTTGCTGCCCTTGAGCCTCCTTTGAGCTACAATACACAGACAGAAAAACTCTATTCAAGACATGCACAAAATACAAACAAACACACAGCAAGTTGTCTTTAAAATAAGACAAGCTAGAGGAACTTTGACTGTCACAAATACAGTCTTTTTCTAACCAATGAAACCTCAACAGTAGCCAGGGATCTCCCCTGGAAAACAGTTAAGATAGTTAAGGTAAGAAAAGCAGCAGGTGAGACTTTCAAGCACAAGAGACCAGCACAGAACTGCCAGGCACAAGAATTAATCCTCACTTTGATTACATGCGGTAGCATTTTAAGGCTACCAGAGCTAATCTCACCTCTTCTCCATTACTTCTTGCAAATCTTGGAATTCCTGATGCTGCTTGAGCTCCTTCAATTCATCAAAGCGCTTCAGTTGTTCACTGGCCAGGTCATACACTGCCCTCACCATCTGCTCTTGCTGCTCCTGCCGTTGCCTCAGCCCCTCCTGCAGATTGAAGAGGTGCCACAAGAACCACAGTAGAGTGATCACAGGGATTCAGACAGAAGAAAACACACATTAAATTGGCCAAAGTCAGCCAACATTTAGGATAACTTTAACCAGAGCATTGGTACCCATGGTTAGGAAGCTCTCCTGTGATTCACACCCCCCCTTTTTTACCTTTCCTTTCAGCCTGTGCACCTCCTCATACATCTGAATGCAGCCTTCAACTTCCGTAACTTTGGATGGCAGAACTGCTCGGAAGAATTCCTGATCCATTTCCAGCAGACTACGGTCATCATTTCCCTGTGTGGCCAGCACAAGGCACAATCAGTGGCTGAGCATAATGTCAGCAACTCACAGAGCAAACCAGATAAATCAAGTCTCCTAAACTGCATATTATTTGTAGAGAGACAAAGGAGTCAACCAGTGCACATTTAGAGTGGTTATATACCCCAGAAGCACAGCTTCACCACCTAGAATATCCTCCAGCACATACATGATTGGGATAATTAATTGGGAGTGGAGATACCAAGAGCCTATAGGACATTCAGAAAGGCCAAGTGTCAACAAGCAAGGCTTGACAGGCTCCCCATGTTCTATTAACGTTCAGTGAAGGTGTTACTGTCAGAAGTCAAGACAGGTTCATACTTTGAATCATTCTTCAGGAGGAGTCTTCAGACTCTCTTACAGCTTCTATCAGATCTTGCTGCTTCATTACAAGGTTTTCCTCACAACATATTTCTTAAGCCTAAATGGGGCTGAGATGATGCAGAACTTTGCTGCTCGGTGTCATTGTTATGTGGTGAAGTCATCATTTAACGCATAGCAACGGATACTTGTTTTCTTATGTTTTCTTTCCAGCTGCTTTATCAACTTCATTACCTCCAACTCGACTGCTCATTGCCCAGCTTCTTACCCTTCTGCCTTGTAGGAAAGCCATAACACCTCTAAGTCATTCAGAGACTCCAGAGCACCCTCTCCCTCCAAATGGATGAATCCCATGCTGCGAATCCATATAATTACAGAGCTCCAACTAAGTTTTCCTTAGTTAAGGTGAAAAAGGGAGTTTGCTTTTGGCCTCCTATGAAACATTTTTCAATGAAAATCTTGCTAACACCAATTTTCTCATCACTTGTTATCCTGAGTTGAAACTAAGCACATTTTCCCTTCACAAATTTACAGAGCACAAACCAGCCTTTACCAGACAATTTATAGCAGCCACTTTGCTCACATACGGATTATAATCAGAGCTACCTTTGTTTCACTTGGCGCTGCAGATGAAAGCGGTGAAGAGCCCTGTTTGCCAGCAGAGGTGATCTCCAGAGATGACCGTTTTGTGGCAGGAGTGGATTCTTCAGGTGTTGAACTTCCAGAGGGTGCCCTTTCTTGGTCTGATTGCCCAATCACTCTGTCTATGACCCAGCCAGAATAAGGGGACAACTCAAGAGGAGATACGCATCCTTCCAAGATATCCTAGAGAGAAAACAGCTTCTGTGAATGCAAACCTGTGAGGGTGCTGAGGCGCTGGCACAGGGTGCCCAGAGAAGCTGTGGCTGCCCCATCCCTGGCAGTGTTCAAGGCCAGGTTGGACACAGGGGCTTGGGAGCAACCTGCTCTAGTGGAAGGTGTCCCTGCCCATGGCAGGGGTTGGAGCTGGAGGAGCTTTAAGCTCCCTTCACCCCAAACCATTCTGTGAAGCACATCAAGAAAGCAATGACACATCAACACACACTGAAAGCACCAGCACAAGTGCTTTACGACACCTCAGTACATCCTTTACCCGATTCTCGGGCTGCCTCATCACCACTTTTTCCAGGCTGCCCGACTTCTGCAGGGCCGCCACGCTGGGACCTCCTCCCTGAACCCCCAAACGGTTTAAACAGTCCGAGGGAGTCAGAACCCGACCTGCTGGA
>NW_009926454.1:0-23807 GCF_000696875.1 Nestor notabilis
TGCCGGCTGGGTTTGAACCACGACACACAAACATCCTAAAATGCCATATTCCTCCAGACCATGCCTTTGTAGCATTTAACAGTTTAGCAGTTACTTGTTCAAATGCTCAGATAAGAAGAGTATTAGAAGTATTAGATCTCCCCTACTTTCTCTTCTTATATTGGAGAAAGGAAAAAAAAAAAAAAAGAAAGGCAAATTAGTTTGTTAGTAGGTGAGGAAGAGCATCAGCAACTCCATTTGTAACTGACGTAAATAGGAATTGTGGCTATACTATTTAAGTGCTTCAGGCTACTCTTACCATCTCATGTTGATACGGCAATTTCTGCACATCTCCAAAAGGAAAGCTATTACTTTCCTGCATGTTGTGACCCAAGAATTCCTTTGTAAGGATGCCTGTATCACCCATGTTAACACTGAACTAGCAACCAGAACATGCTGAGGTATTAAAATAATGAAGAGCTCATTAATCCTCTACTTTATTAACTAGAAGTGGAAGAGTTAAAGAAAAGATACCTAAACATGAGATTTATACACCTGGACATACCTTTCCAACTCTACACAGGTATTTCCAATTGATCTGACTGATCTTCTTCAAAAGAGCTGCTGGAGTAATAAACCAATATCCACCTTCATGAAAGGGAATACTTCAGCAACAGGAGTAGCAATTTTTGGCAATATGACTACAGATCCAGAGCTTTAAATTTTTGCTGACCCAGCAGATGGATCTTATAAAGCACTATGCTCTTGTTAAACAGAAAAAAAAACACCCAACCAACAACAAAAATAAACAAAAAAATCCTCTTACCAAACAACAGCAACAAAGACCAAAAAACATCTGGCCCTCAAAGCCCGATGTCATTCCTGTCACTAGCCCAAGAAGAAATTTAAGGGTCTGAGATTTCATGAGGAAATAACACACTCAAATAACATTCAGTATTCACATGGACTCCTTAGAGGTCTTGGATTAGTTAACGTCTGGCCACTCAACCCTTTTTCAATGCTTTATTCAGAAAAATTCTGCAAGTCATTTCTATGAACAACACTGGCTTCCACGGTCAAAATGTATAAACATGAATTAACAATCTGCTCTGCTTTCATTGCTGACATTGAAGAACAGAACTGCTTACAAAAATACCAACACATCAACAGCTTCCTCTCAACCTTAGCTTCTTCCGAAAAATGTTCCAAGTAACTCACAAAAATGAGTTAGACAAAATGAGTTCAGACAAAACAAACAAAAAAACAAAAAAACCACCCTATTTTCCATCTGTCATTTTGTTATTAAAATAATACTCTTTTGTGTTGATCTGGCATGAACTAAGAAGACATCTTCTCATACAAATTTAGATGTACAATAGTACTACAGAGTTGTTCACATCTTATCTTAGACAGTTAAGCTGTAAAGAGAAAAAGAAATAATTTCATTCAGTCCTTCAACTTTGAATAATCCTGGGCATGTTCAAGTCAGGAGAGGGTTTTTGTTGTTCTATTTCATGCTTTATTTTTTAATATGGAAGAAGAGTAGGTAATACCACTCTAACAAGTACTTAGAAAGTAAAGGTTACTTTGGCTTAGGGGAATTCAAATAAGCATCTTTACTCACTTAAAATCTAATTTTAAAATACTGCAAAATACAGAGGTCATTAATGGAAGTTCAACAATTCCCATGAGCTTGGGCAAAGAGCAAAAGTATCACATTTTTTGAAAATAGAGTTTTGATAGTTCAATATAACATTCATTTTTTATATTACCAAATATATATTGTATTACAAAACTGAAACTGCTACATATCCATGTCTGGAGAGGGACTAAAAGGTGAGCATCCTAAATAGAACATTTCTAGGTAGATTTCATGTGCATCTCCTATATCTCAATAAAATACATGTGTTTATTAGTATGATAGGTAATTTTACATGTTGGCAGACACTTGCGCATGTGATTTTTTTTCCATGCAAACATAAGTGTTTCAATTTATGAGGGAAAACTAGTTTTTTTCAATGTATACTAAAATTCCTAATTTTGACCTTATGAATCACACTATCTTATTAATCTTTTCAGGAGAATGAGACTTAATGGACCAAATTTAAGGCAGTCCAAATTCAAGAGTAAGAATGGGAAAAAACAGTGTTTCTCTTTGTCACCACTGCAGTACTGCTCAATGCCTCCCACTAAAACCATGGTTTGTTTCAGGTATCATAGAATCACAGAATCATTTGTGTTGGAAGGATCCTTAAAGACCATCTAATTCCAGCCCCCTCTGCCACGGGCGGGGACACCTTCTACTAGACCAGGTTGCTCAAAGCCCCATCCAACCTGGCCTTGAACACTGCCAGGGATGGGGCAGCCACACTTCTTTGGGCAACCTGTTCCGGTGCCTCACCACCCCCACAGTGAATACCACACCATACCATAAGCACACTTAGCAGCATAAAAGGTGTAGAAGCATCTTTGTCCTTGATTTTTAAAATGCAAATAGTTGAGATATTCAAAAGCTTTGGTGAAATGAAACCACTGAACTTCATGGCAGAATCTGAAAAGCAGCTTAGTGTTTTCTGAAAAGCGCTACTGCTGTCCCTAGGGCTTAGCGGGGAGCTATAGCATCAAGGTTATAGAATTATAGGATCATAGAATAGTTAGGGTTGGAAATGACCTTAAGATCATCTAGTTCCAAACCCCCTGCCATGAGCAGGGACACCACACACTAAACTATGTCGCCCAAGGCTCTGTCCAGCCTGGCCTTGAACACCGCCAGAGTTGGAGCATTCACAACTTCCTCGGGCAACCCATTCCAGTGCCTCACCACCCTCACTGTGAAGAACTTCTTCCTTATATCTAATCTAAACTTCCCCTGTTGAAGTTTAAAGCCATTACCCCTTGTCCTACCACTACAGTCCCCAACGAAGAGTCCCTCTCCAGCATCCATGTAGGCCCTTTTCAGATACTGGAAGGCTGCTATGAGGTCTCCACGCACCCTTCTCTTCTCCAGGCTGAACAGCCCCAACTTTCTCAGCCTGTCTTCATACGGGAGGTGCTTCAGCCCTCTTATCATCCTCATGGCCCTCCTCTGGACTTGCTCCAACAGCTCCATGTCCTTTTTATGTTGAGGACACCAGAACTGGACACAATACTCCAAGTGAGGTCTCACAAGAGCAGAGTAGAGGGGCAGGATCACCTCCTTCCATAGCACAATGAATGCTAAATCATGTTTTAAAGGGCCATACACTGCGCTACTACATAGCTGAGCTACACATCTAGATAGGTAATGCTACATTATGCAACACAGACAGGCCCAGACAAACACTAATATGTTTCTACTCTGAAGATCGCAAAAGCCTTGATATGGAATGGCACACTCGTACTTTCAGAACTTGAACTGTATAAGCACCACCAAAGATGTGTCAAATGTGCCGTTATTTACTCAACATTTCTTAGCATTCCTCATGCAGATGACTGACCATTTCAGAAATATTTGATAGAGGCAAAATCTAGATTGCCATCTAAAGACCCAGCACAAAGATTTCATAAAAGAGCAAATTTTTTAAGAATAAAAAAACCCCACATTTCCAGACTCAACTGTGAAATCAAAACTGCACTCCCAAATTATGTGACATGACTTAAGATGTGTTCAGTTCTTGTACCAGCAACAACCCCTCTGAAGAGAAGCGTTAGAAAGATTAATGTGTTTTGCTCATGTTGCAGGTAAGGATCAGCAGCCAAAACTGTCAAGCAGCTCTGCACCACACTGAATCCTTTACAGAGCTATTGGCACAGCAAGTTCAAAGGCAAATTTCCAGAACATGCATTAAATGTTTCTGCAGAAGCTAATGGTAGATGTTAAAAGAAAGAACCTGGCAACTAGATTATTCCTAATGCTGTATGTTGTTGTTTTAAAGTATTGAGTTTCCACAAAAAGAAAACAAACCAACAACCCAGCCTAAGAAACAAGAGGTTTTTTCCCCTCTAATAGTTAAATATCAAATGACATTCTTTAAAAACTATAAACGTAAACAGATTTTTACTTTCATTGACCTGCTCCAGCAAAACCCTGTCTCAAAATTCAGTGGTGTGTGGCTCAATTTGAACCTGAGATCCTACGGCCAAAACCCTTATTTAATGCCATAGCAGTAAATAGTTAAGCACACACAAAAATATTTCTCTCACCTCAACATGTCCACATGAGCTTAGATAATCAAATTTGTAACTGGGGCTACATTGGTCATTTTTCCAGTGACTATGAAATCATGATTCAACTAGCTTCCTCTGGGCATCTGATACCTGCCCAGCCCTTCTTTCCTCCACGAATTGTCCAAGCTCTAAAACCAAAACACGTCACATCTGCAAGGGGATGTATAGGAAACCAATTCCAAACCCGGCTGTTCCCTCTGCAGGGGCAGCACGCAGAGAAGGGAAGTTCCCAGATTTCCCGTTCCTCCAAGGCAGTGATTTGGGTTATGATTTCAGAAGCAAAAGACCACTATGGTCAACTTCGTAAGAATGGGTATTACACGTGTATAAACTTTATAAATATATATCAGAAATATAGACATGTATGTACATACCCATACATATAGTTATAAAATTTATATATGCTTCCAAAAGTTAAGTAAGCCAAGATGCTGCATTTTCAGGTTTCAATGCATTAGACTCTGCCTATCAGGGCCTACTATTGGAACTCTAGGGTTTGTTTGGAGAGAGATTTATCCTAAGGCGGCAGTAATTTTATTCTTCTGTACTCTTACCTGCATATTACTATCACTAAAGTCCAGCATCACTCAGGTGCTGAAACTTGAAATGACTGTTTTCTCATACGGTAATAGACTTAAATATTATTTAGGGAGAAATAGATTATTTCCTTCACAAATGTGATGGAAATAATCTGCAAGTACTTTCATTTAGAACCATTTATGATGTAAAACTCTTTCAGACTGTGGCTCCATTCTAGCATGGTATAAAAATTTATATTAAAGCTGACTCTGAAAAATTTGCAGGCTGTAATACCATTCCAGTACTTAATTGAAAGAAATCAAACCCACTGCAAAAGAGACTGTTGGCTGATTATGCATGTAAGTAGTAAGCCATGGAAAAGTATTGTTGATCTCTTACAGCCAGAGTTGTGTAAAATACTTGCAGCAGATGAAAAAGGACATCCTGCATGCAAACAGCTTCACTTCTCCTTATTACAAAGACACAAAAAAATTCTCCATATTTTACGGAGTTTTTCCTCTGATAAATATATCCCTTTTCTAAGAGGAAAGGGGGAGTTTAACATCCCTTAAATATTTACTATACAGCTACTTTACTGAATATCCTAACAGGCATCACAATAGACATTTTAAGCATCACAACTACCAGTTTAACTCCTTCACACATTCCATAACATCACATTTTTAATTAACGAAGGAAACCTCAAAAATAATAGGCCTCTAAATCTGCTTTTGATAGTGTTTCACACTCAACACACCCACAAGAAGTCCCATACTTTTGCCACCACAATGGAAACACAGTTTGAATAAACCTTGTCATCTGACCTGTGCAGGAGACAGTAGTCCCTCCTTGAAGACA
Organism: Nestor notabilis; assembly: GCF_000696875.1. Lineage (NCBI taxonomy): Eukaryota > Metazoa > Chordata > Aves > Psittaciformes > Psittacidae > Nestor > Nestor notabilis. The sequence goes on from NW_009926454.1 coordinate 5,563, forward strand.
CTGGAGGACACTCAGTCGATTCAGGCCCAAACGGGTTTTTTGCATTTACACTTTGTAAATTATCTGGAAAATGCCCAAAACAGCCTAAGAAGGTGGGCAATACTACTGTAGTGTTGTGTGGGAAACAGGAGTGAGCGAATGCTACTATGGCTATGTCCTTAAAACCTGCCTTTTCAGCATATAAAGATATAGGGGAAAATGCGACTCTACAAAGGACTCCTGTTGGCTTAGTTGGAAAATGAGGAAATTGCCTTGTTTTATGGTTCTGTTTGGATTTTTATTTTTAAATAAGAAAATAAATATTCAGTAAGTTATTCCATAGTGACAAAGGAGCTGAGGAGGCTTGAAAGCCGATTTCAGGTCCTTAAGAAGGCAGCATGCCTGCAGGGACTGCACAGCAAGGGAGCAGCAGGCAGAGCTACAGGGCAACAGCCTCAGCAAGCCGGAGCACAGCTAACAGAAAAGACAGCATAAACACTGACCAGGACGTGCAACAAGCAACTCCACAAAAACTGGAGCAGCCTGTAGCAGATCTGCCTACTTGGAATCAAGACCTGCCCTGCAAGTCAGCAGCCCCAAGCTGTGTTTGTGGAGGAGTTGCACCCTAGTACCTGGGAAGGGCAGGATGGACCACAGAACAACAGGCATATTTAAGCCCATCCAAAGGGCTCCAAACTACAAGAAAGGAAGTTATCTGTAGAGGAGAGTAGGTAGCTACCTCAAGCAGTCCCCTCAAAGCCACAGTTCACTCTTCAGGGCTGACAGTCTTGTTCACATCCAAATATCCCAAACTGAGGTATCACCGCATTTCCTTTTATTCCTCTTGCCAGTCTGTTTAACCTGATGACCTCATTTGAGTACACAGCCATTACAATTTATTCTTCCTGGTTTCTAGGAAAAGCTTTGACTTGTGGAGGCTTTGCATTTGGTTTTTGGTCAGGGTTTTTGGTTTGGTTTGGGTTTTTTTGTTTGTTTTTGTCTTTATTTTATTTTATTTTGGTTTTTAGGGGTTTCTTTTATTATTATTTATTTTGCTAGCAATTGACTCCTTGCTGTGAACTGATGCAGGCTGAAGAGTTAGGTTTGTAAGAGGAGCAGCAAGACATGTTTGAGCATGTGACACCCATCACATGCTGACAGGGGCTGGGAGATACAAGCTTTTTAAGAATGTCAGAATTATGTTCCAGCAGAGAACTTAAACTTTTATATCTTCTAGCAATTTCTCAAAAGAAGTAATACTTATATAAAATGAAACAGCTGCCCACACAAAAATTAAAGCCACAATTGCTAGCACATTTTACTGGATCTATAAAGGCATGCAAGGTAACAAAAAGTTTTGTACTTATATTTCTCAGGGAAGTAAACTCAGCCAGAAAGAAGCTTGCTGACTTCTGAAGACACTTAGTGTTCATGGAAAGCAAACATCAGGCTTTACAGCTTTCAAAGGAAGCTACACGTTATGTCCCTGGAAGCCGACACAGTGTCAGAAAAGTGATCCTGGGGGTTTCCTGGTGGAGTATCAGAAGAAAACAACAAAAATCTACTAACCAGGAACAGTGGATTTTGACAGAGACAGCACAACTTCCTCCCACTAGTGACGCTGATGGATGTTTTATGTACCAAAACTGACAGTGACAAAAGAGGCTTTAACGTGAAGGAGCTTTTCTGGTCCTTCTTCCTGCATCTGGGAAGGCTGGTGCTGACTGACAAGCAAGTCAAACATTACAAATGATTGACAACCCTAAAACAAATACAGAAGTGAGATGTCTTCAAAAACCAAATGCTGATAGGATTTTTTCTTAACCGCTTGTTGTGGTGACTGGTTTTGTTGCATCTGGCTGAGAAGAAAACTTAATTTGCCTGATCTTCTTCACTGCTCACACCAGCCCTGCCCTTGCTTTTCAGCCCAAAGAAACCAAAAGTAGTTACGCAGAGATTCCTCAAGTAACGGACAAACTTTCTTGATCTGAGATGTTGCTCATTACATATATTAGTATTATGGAAAAGAAAAACAAGTTGGGAAAAGATAAAAAAAATCAGTGTGAAGCCAGAGGCAGAACAGAGAAAGCAACAAATTGTCAGGGACTTCTTATCCTTCTCATGCCCCATTTCCATTACTGCCTGGTAAACACTCAGTTACTGTCTCCAGTCCTTTTCTCCACTTTTTCAGCAAGCTTGGCTTTGTCTTCTTAAGGGAAAGCAAACAAACAAGAGTGAGAAAAAATTATTTTATACTTTTTATGTTCCTCCAAATTCCAAGTGATGGTCCAACAGTGTTTGAGAAGCTATCTGAAGAACCGTAATCCCTAATGTGGCACTGAGTGCACCATCCCACAGCTAACCTGCCCGCAGGAGCTCAGGTTTTCCACACAACATTTCAGCTCAATCTAGAGGCAGAGACCATTTATTGCACAGTCAGCACAACGTTGCAAAGTGAGTTGCATTTCTTCAGAAAAGAGCCATAGTAAGGATGTGTATTTAGAGCAAGATTAGCACCTGCTGCAAATAAAAGTGCGATTTATACTTGCTGTGGATCTAGTCACCAAGGAATAGATTAAATTTAATATTCAATTAAGGAAACAAGACCTTAATTTCAATACAGATGAGGATCATGACGTAAAACACAGCATCCTACAATCTATCATGGTTAGCATGACTTTAATGGATCATTAGAAATGCTTATGGAATCTATGAGTTTCTGGGCACTAATTTGGGATCAGTAATAAAAAAATTCATTTTCTAGTTACCTCCTAAAGCAACATAGCATACCATATATGATGAAGAACTACAGTCTACTTGAGAAAAGATTCTTAACTCCTTACAATGCAGCAATAAAAGATGCCTAATCAGAGACAAAATTTCAAAGCTTTGGTTTGACAAGCTTTGAGAATACCCCTGTGTAAAGTACTCTATTTTATATGCTGCTTTGTTTTTGCTTTTCAAAATTACTTTTTCCACAGACTTCCTAATATGAGCATACAAGCAGAAAAATTTCAGTATTTCTTTTCAGTTACACAAAATGTTTACTATTTATTGCAGTGCAGAACCCTGGATAAAATACCAAGCTCCTTAAGAATTTAAGTATGTCCAGAATCAGACATGAACATGACTGCTGCTGAAGAAACCTTTTTGGAATCAACACGCATCCCCTGCAGTTACTTTTATCCACACTTCCTTCCTCCTCGCATAGAAGCTATCCTTCCCACTCTGCTGTTTGAATCTCTCCTCATATTTACTATGCTCTGAAGAATTTTAATAAATATTCCATATGGTATCCATAAAGAAAATAAAAATTATTAACTAACAGTCAGCAAAAATGCCTCTAAAGCAGCATGCACTCCTCTTTCATGCAGGATCATCAAGTTCGATACCACGATAAAGGTTTATTAAGCATTAGAGAGAACTGAGTTCTCATAACTCAACCCCCCCTTCCCCTCTCCCTTTCTTTTTCTGTTTTTTTAAGCAGCATGCACTCCTCTTTCATGCAGGATCATCAAGTTTGATACCACGATAAAGGTTAAGTTTATTAAGCATTAGAGAGAACTGAGTTCTCATAACTCAACCCCCCCTTCCCCTCTCCCTTTCTTTTTCTGTTTTTTTTTTTTTTTTTTTTTTTTTTGTAAGTGTAACATTGAGAAAGTGTAATAAAAGGAGGTACACAGCTAAATGGTAACGTTTAGAAGCACTGTGTGTTCCTATGCAAGGAAATGTGCTGTATTTGACTGTTGGTTTTTATAAGATTAATTAGTCTGGCATGTTAACTGGTAATTTTTGGTAGATGAGAAAAATTAAAGAATTTGTTTCCCTTTAAAGGAATCCATAATGCAACACACAAATAACTGCACTGCTTTACCATTGCAGTGCATTTTTAAACATAAAAACAAATGGATCCATTTGGTAGGTTATCTGAAAGCATCACGTAGCACAGTTTTTTTCAGACAGCAAGTCCTTCATGGATTTAAATCACCAAACCAGATAGATAATAAAGGTCTCCTATTTAACAGGATGACAGATATCGTCAACAGAAAGCCTTGTCATTAGCAAGCTAGCACATCTCAATTCAGGATTATTGCCTGTGTGTGGTATCTACTGTAATGGAACTTCCATGCACACAAAAATAATTTAGTTTGTAAAAAGTCAGCACTGTTAAAATTGCTCACATTGCTTACCTTTCACTTGTGACAGTATCTATGTTCGTAGGCATAATAATCTGTCATAAATCTGACCTTCAGAAGTCACACATTAGTATGGAAGTATGTACAGTATAGTGAAAAAACTAATTATATTTACACAGTGTAGTTAGACCTCAGACAGATTAATATATTGCCTATATCAACGGAGCCACAGTAACTCCACTATCACTTGGTCTTAGCTCATAAAATGCAAGGTAAGGAAGTAACCTGCATTAGCAAAGCCCTCTTTCACATCAGATCAAGCCAAGTCAAGTAAGTTTTGTCTGAACATGACCTGTTACCGTGGTTCCGCTAACCCACAGTAACTGAACAGGTCTTGGTATGTTGATTATGTATATAAACCTGTTAGACACACTGCTGTTCCCTCCGGAACTGTTTCACACATATCCTAAAGTAAGAGATGCATCACACAGTCGGTATCTTCTTCCTGTGGTACCACAAGTGTCTTGCATGGACCTTGGCCAGTCCTTTGAGAGACTACATCAAGACTTATTTGCCTAGCAGCTAACTTAGGAGTGACACTCCAACTCTAACCACATCTGTCGCAAAGCTACCACAATATTGGACCTCTTCGTCTTTAAGGCTTTGTGGCAATACTTCAGCCTACACAAAACACCCCAGGACAGGCTTCTAACTGAATATGAACTAGGTGTCAGAAGGATGACATATCACTGTAGTTAGATGATAAAGCTTCTAACACCCCAATAGACGCTGCTTTTCTCAGCAAATCAGCAATTCTTGTAATGACTTCAGGAGGCTCAGCCCAGATGCACACAAGCATCTAGCTGCCAAATTGGGACTGGAAATGGGGAGTTTAAACGGTCATGAAAAACCTGCCTACCTCAGTGAATCTGGCCTACATGGAAACAGTTTATTGCTCAATAATTGGAAGCTGGAAAAAGAGACCAACCAGCCTAATGCCCCAGTCCTGACAAAAGGAGAAGAGAGAAGCATGTTAAAGACACAGGTTTAACCATACATTCGGCAACTTCTGATCTTGCTGAAAGCAGGAAATACAAACTCCATTTGATGAGCTTTATCAGATGCCACATGCCCATGGGACTTCTGCCAATAAAGCTAACTATAAATTGTTGCCAGTCTCTGTTATGGTTCCTCTAACAGAGCCGCTGACAGAGGTTTGGGAAAGACGGTGTTGAAATCTGTAAGATCACAGTCCCCATTTTGGTGTTGTGCAATGGCAGTCAGAAACATTTTGCTATGAATCAGAAATGAATTCTGTACTAAATGAGAATGCCCTTCCTATTGAGCAAGTGTTTGATTCAATTGGCAAGAGTTTCTCACAACAGCTCCCACTCAGACAAAACAAATCCCCAATTTGCTCTTTTAACACTGTAATGAATATTGAAGTACAACATACAAGAGCATCAACAGAAGAGACAACCTCCCCAAGTGGTTCTTTTAGCCATGGTTTATGAAAATCAGAGGGAAAGGGATAAGTGGAAAAGTCAACCTCAGTTCAAGTCCAAATGATTTGAATGCTCAGACTAGAATCTTGGCAGGAGAGCAAAACAACCATGCACAATTAGAGCTTTTTTGCATTTCTTTCAGGAAATGTCTCCAAGACCATGGCTGCTCTGCCTTTACTGCTACAGCCTATAGACCAACCGGGAGAGACACATTCCTGTTTTTGTGAAATTCCGTTCTACGCAGGCTTTTGACTGCTGGGATCTCACTTCCTGGGCTTTGGAAAGCTAAGTCTGGAGTGTTTTGTTGATCGGGAATGGCAAAAAGCACACAATGTGACAGGAGGAGGAGGAGGACATTTTGTGAAGCACGCTTGCATCAGGTACAAAGGAGAAAAAACTACATTGACGACTTTTACGCTAGAATTTTACTGACATTATTTTACCATGTTTGTAACTGCAAATGGGGAGTAAGATTAATTTTAAAGCAGTAGATTTTCCCCATGACTTCAACAGAATTAGATTAAATTAATGTTTCAGTTGTGCTTAATCTAATCTTCTGTCTTCTAAACTGCAGGCAAATGATTTCTAGTCACTATTTCTGTACCATCTGATGTTAAAAGTTCATCAATTTTGTTTCCCACAAATATGATTAAACTCTTATTCAGGTAAGAAAACATTGTTAGCAAGCAAATAAATTTCTTTTAAATCTCTCTTGTACTACCAGTTAACAGCTTCTTCAACCAAACCCGTAAAAGTACACTGGTCTTGGAGTTATTTTCTAGCTACATGCTGAGCCGTGAGTGTGCCATGTTTCTCCCCTCTAATTCTGCTGTCCCAGATTAGCAAAATACGGGACATAAATTTGACTTTCCCTCTACACGACTCTTTAAAAAGAAATGACTGCAAGAATCAGGAACAGCCAAATAGTGTGATTTTTAACTTCTTTAATGAAGGACAGAATGAATTTCTACTTTATAAAATGTAATTCTAATTAATACCAAGAATAAAACACCCTTCGCTATTATCAAAAAGTCATAAACCATCTGGGTTTAACAATAATCTGTCTGAAGAGTACAATACATAACAGGAGTAAAATTCCTTATTGCCGTTCATCATCATCTATCTTTAAAATGATACTGCACTCATACATTAATTACAGATATTAGATAAGTAAATTGTAGCACAATGCCTCAAAGGCTGGCACACCAACTGTCGGAAGAAAAATCAGTGAGATCCTTTCTCTGCCAGGTCTGCCAGCAAGCACTATTTCACAACATAACACTTTGTCCATCATTTACCTTCATCTGTACTTCATCTATCTCCCCATAAACACTTTATGCATTACAACTTGATCTAATAGGTGAAAAAGGCTTTTCCGGGTGGAGAAGGGGGGATTAAGGGGTTTCTGGCACTGCTTTCAAACAAACAAGTGAATAACCCACCAGCAGCACAAGGAAGAGTGAACTCTGCCATTTTGAGATTTTTCATTTTGTTGTACAGATATGATAAACATACTGAAGGACAAAATTGGTCTGTTACCTTAATATAGCTACAATTTAGAGTAAGTGCACAGTGTAAGCTTCAGCATTTTAATGAGATAACAAGGCCTAGGCACCACCACAGGTACAGAGGCACTACAGCTGCACAAGCCCCGTCAGAAGCAGCACTTTTTTGGAAAAACCAAACCACTACAAAATTTCAACCCCAGCTATCAGCCCTGATTCAATACCACCTCTCTTGGGTACTTTTCCCAGCACTGGCCTGCATCAGGCCAGCTGCATTTGGTTTGCGAAGCAAACAAAAAGGATGTACTCTCCCCTCTCCCTCACCCTGACTCCTCTGCAATTGATGCTTTCTACCTCGTTAACAACCACTCCCTTAGGACACAGCACGGCTTTGGCGAAGCCAGTTCTCAGCTGGCCCTCATTTTAGGTAGCTGGCTCCATTGAGTTAAGCCCTGAGCATGAAGGAGAAACACATCTCTCCAGCCAGTACATTCACCGAGTGTCCCTGCTGCACCCCTGAAAGGGCAACGATGACTCACGCTGCCTTGTGCTGCCCTGGGCAAGAAGAGCCACCTTTGTGCTTTGCACAAACACCTGCAAAGACAAAGGCATTTATTCACAAAACAACAATCCACCCTGTCCTGCTTAGCAATAGTTTTCCTCCTCTGTAAAGCATTACTACTATACTTTTATCTACTTTCAACATCCCTTCTATATGGTAAAATGTTTCATCCCATAGAAAAATAAACCCTGCCTTTAGCGAGGATAACTTCTGTAGCATACCACCAAACATAGGGGTTTGACAGCTGACTGGTCATAAACAATAAACGGGTCGAACAAAAGACAAAATACTTGTGTGGGCTACCATTTATGCTAAGAATTTCAACAGAAAGTGAGGGGCAGTGAAGACAGCCAATAAAATAGCACAGATTTGAAGCAAAGGAAGTCTGCAGAAAAAGCTGGCCTGGAAGGAAGGAAAAACTAACAAAATATATCACTCAGCATAACTAACAGCTGTGTAAGAAACAAACAAACCAGATTTCAGAGGAAATCCTCCTTCTGTAGAGGTTTAAGGGTAACAATAAAGCTTAAACTGTCACAAGCATTTGATTAGTACATTATGTATGGAATTTAAAACTCGCAGGTTAATAATCAAGAACTCCTCAGGGGATCAGGCTCCCATTAATTCATCTCCTCCTTTACCCGGTCCAATCAACCTACACTGATACTTTCCCATCACCTGACAAAAATACATCTCTTGGTTAAGGAAAAAAAAAAAACAAACCAACAAACAACTTTTCTTGGAAACAGATTAAATATTTATACCATTTGATTACTGATGTAAACTTTACTGCACAATCTTCTAGATATAGATCAGTACCTTCATTGCAAAACTTAATCATGCACTGTTCCCTGAAAACTGCTTAAAAGTATGTTTTAGAAACTGTTCATAGAAGGTAATAAAACATATTTAAAGTCACGTAAAACTTATAATCATTGTTCCAGCCATTTTAATACTGAAAAAAACCTGCATTCAGAAGTTGAACAGCCTTCGCTAACACTACATATGCCCTTCCAGTACCCAATTAGCTGATAATACTCTGGGTGCCTGTAATGCACAATTCAAATGCCTTGCTTACCAATGTGTTTAGTATTCTGCAAGTAAGTCCTCACACCAATTAAATCCCTTGTTATTATGAGAATGCTTCCATACTGTTGTAATAACACAGGATAACACAGTCAATGCTACTCTAATCATGAGGCTATTTTTTAATAATTGCAGGATTTATGAGTAATCATTACCAAGGATATGCTACTATTCAGTACAGAGTATACAAAATCTAATAATACCTTTCAAATAAATCTAATTAGTGCTACAGTATCCTTTAAGTGAGGCATGTACATAAAAAAAATCCTCCTAAACCACTAAGAAGCAGTATTATACAGTGCAGTAATTCACTGTAGCAATTCTGAGTAATTTACAAGTATATGCAGACAACAAAAATTTGTTTTCTCCATATCTTAAAATATTGCTAAATATCAGGTACAATCTGAGAGAAAATTATTACTTCCATTTCCCCTAGCACAGGCAAACTTGGAGAGACTATTTGCACGTAGGAAACTTATGGGGCAAACTCAGGAATAAGAAAGAGCAAGTCAAGAACCTGCAATATCACCACAGAAATGTCTAATGATACTGGCTTAAAAGTTTCTACTGAAATCTTGTACAGCAGGAGAAATACACCATTCATCATCAAAACAATTAAACACATTACTTATAAACTCATCTTATTACTTAAGAAGTTACCTTACAGTTACCTAAAAGCAAAACTATGGGGCTGCACAGCAAAGAACTCCTACCATCAAGATTATAATACTAAGATTTAGAACTAGTAGGAGGTTACTCAAAGTCTTGACTGATTTTCTTCAAGTAACTAAACATAATCAGTTACAAAGTAAAACTAAAGAATGAAACTAAAACCCAGCAATTACTAAAAATCTTCAATGCAGTAGAAGAATGTAAGTATTTTAGAGAATTATTAAATTAGTAACTTACATATATGAAGACATTTAAAATTATCATCACACACACAACTAGCCAAACCTGCAGAAGTCAGTGTGGCAAGGGAGAAATACACAGAGAGACAGCTTCTTCCACTGTTAATTAGTCCCAAAGTTCCTTCACCTGTGCCTGATAGAACACTTGAATTTAAAGTGCTCTACCAAACCCAAATCTTTCCAACCTTCTACCGTGCACACACAGGAACAGCCAGGACAAGGGTCAAGCAGATCCACATGCGTGCAACCCTCGTCACCTCCCCAACAGGCATGCAAGGACCAGCATAACTGGCCAATGATATGATATGAGTTATGCTTCAAGCCAGCAGGCAGTATTAGCATTCACTGGGGTACACAAGAAAAAAACAAAGGACCAAGGATTTAAACGAGTACCTTGAAGTACCCCCCCATCTTGCAGGTGAGCTGTCTGCAGAACTTTCTGACACAGCGTATCTTTCAACAATGCCTGTAAGGGCTACGCTTCGATTCTTATCATCTTTCACATTTCCAGATAGCCTGTATTGCTCTAAGAATACAATATCCGCACCCTCTTGCAAGAAAAATAATTTTTAAACTGAGTCTGTCCGCAATGTTAATTTAGAATTCAAAGGAAAATGTGAGGATGTCTGCTAAATAGTATAATATCACTCAGCCAAAAAAAGGACACAGACAACTTCAAGTTAAGTAGAAACATTTCTTTGTAATAATTACGCTTTAAAATATTAGTAATAATACATTACAAAATATAACAAATTCATACAAAAGTGAAAAATATCAACAACTGCTATAGCTCAATAAATCTGTTTATTTTTCCCCTAGAAGACATTAGTTACTCAGGCAAACTACTAGATTACCAAATCTCTCCAAACAGAGAAGATTAAATATTCCACAGAGAGATTAATAGTGGATAAACTGTTGCTCCTGGTCTCCTGCCCAGCAAATGCTTTTCTAAAGGAATAAAAATATTACCATGCCAACCATTACTACAGAACACTGGACTCCACCTCTTTTTAAAAAAGCAAATTACACAGCAAAAAAAACCCCAAACTTTTACTGATTTATTATGTCTCAATCAGATGGACAAAGCTCACCTAAGAGGCATTAATATCACTAAGTCAAGCCAGGTAATTCCATATTAACAGCATCCAGCAGCATCCTACATAAAGTTATGACAGGAAAGGAAAACGAATCTTTGTACACAGATACTGCACTAGACAATTAAAAAAGTAAGGAACATCCGTGAAAAGCTCTTCAGGAAGATAACTATTCTCAACAAGTCTTTAACTGTAATGGGAAAAATTTTTTCTTTTTTTTTTTTTTTTTAATGCACCCAGATCACATCACTAAATGCATTTTACATGAATTTACACTGTGCCTTCAGGGGCAGCAGAACAATTCTAAATAATTACAAAGAGATTTCTATCTAAGGCAAGGTCCTCAGATTATATATTAAGTATCAAATCATGGATCTACCTTCATTCAAACTGGGGTCTCAGCATGGGGAAGGAAAAAAGAAAAATCTTCACTGTCCTATAATGCTGAAATCTTGATCCTGAAGATTTGTTCTTTGATGAGCAGCTTTCCTAAAATTTTCTCACCTATACATGCCACACACTGTACAAGTAATCTGTGGTAATCTACCAGTTCATTGCAGCACTCGTCCCAAATTGTAGCATACAAAGTGATTTTTTTCCCCCAAATATGTAAAATTTACCTAAAGTGTACAAGTACTTTGCATGCATGGAAAAAATTTGTTTTAGCAAAGCAAATATCTGAAAACATTAGATTCAAACCCACTTCATTCTATTTGTGTAGCTGTGGAATTATGTAAGGTTTTCTTTCTTTTCTTTTGTTTTATTGCGTAGATTCTTTAGTATGTAAAGGAAACAATAACAATTTCATTAAACTAAGCTACAGAAGAGAAATGCAGAGGCACTGAATTGGTACAGTTTGAAGGCTTAGATTAATAACTTGTGACAGCCAATCTAACCTTATAGCGGTAAAGCAAGTAAAAAGGATTGTATGTCTGAACTTTTTACTGATGTTTCATTAATCTACTTGTTTACATATATGTAAAGTGCACTGTCAGCATTTGCCACATCCCCAGGCAAGTCAATATGGAGCAGCTCTGCCTTTTCATCCACAAAAACAGTTCCACGATGTTTGAAAGTGATCCCTTTCAATTAAAAAATTCCTCAATAGCCATTTTTACCAAGCACACATCACTCGTTGACACCACTAGAACCTCTGCCTGTGCGCACCTTTACCTTCTCATCCTGAAGTTCAAAGATAAACAGCCTTTCTCTGCCTTCAAAGTTGTCACTCTGAAAGCCACCCATGGTTAAAATCACAGCTACAACAGGAAGTTGTTAAATAAATTAAATGCATGCCTTAACCAATCACTTGAATCCATGTATATAAAACGTGCAAAAAATAACACAATAACAGCTTTATCCTAAGTTGCATTAACTTGTCTAGAATTTAATTTTATTTTTTTTACAGCACCTGGCAGTAATCATCAGTACAACAATTATATTGTATATGCATTACAGTATCATCCAGAAATAAAAGGTGAAGGAGTAATATGCCAAATACAATGTCTTGAAAATTTTAAACATTAATTTAACTGCACAGATTTTTTGTATGCCATGTAGACCTTTATTAGATACCAATATGCAATTCAATGAACAGCTTCATATAAAAGCAACTTATTTTATGTAGATGAAATACCCAAAGAGTCTGAGAACACATAAAATTCTCCTTTGAGTTTTGATCGGTTTTGCTTTAATCAATGTACTTGATAATAATTAAGCCTCAAAACCTTCATGCCCAAACAACATACTGCAATTTATTTTGATTACAGTTTGTTCTGTCATTTGTAGCTTGCCATTTAATAGGCAAACACAAAATCACATGCCCCCAAAGTGAGCTGAGCTCGATATCCAAAGTCCTTCTGACCCCTCAGTAGGCAAGGGAGTCCCTCCTGCCCCCTCTGGACAGCAGCTAAGAGGCCCCAGCCCCTACCACCCAACAGTTCCCTTCTGCAGACAGGTAACCATCTCCATGCCAATGAAAGACTTCCTGGATGGGGTTATCAAACACTTTTTACTGTCAGGCCTGTAAACCTGCACCAACAGATCTGTGTCTTTGTTCCGCTGCCCTGATTCCACCAGGGTTTGGCACAACCAACATTCCAACCACTCCAAGGCCTGTACAAAGGACAATTCCCAGCATCTCACTTTTTTCCTGATATGTCTGCTATTAGTTGTTTGTGCTCTGTGTAGTGAGTGGTAGCTGACGAATATCTCCCTAGCTGCACTATGTGAAACTGCATCATGGAAGGAACCTTTTATTGATGGCACAATACATTATAATGGAATTTTATATAGATCTTATGGATTTCTTCCCTCTTCACCTACCAGCATTATTTCAGAGACAGGTTTAAGCAAGAGTCAACCTGACTTTTGTTTTAATCTCTCAAGTATGACAATATAATTAAGCTGTGAATGATATATCAAAGTGCCATACACAAAGACGAATTGACAGGAGTAATTTTTACTACTCAAACGCCTTCAGTTTCATATATCATGATATCCTGTAAAGCAAGCCCACTGACATCTGCTTGACTGTAAAAGCAATAGCTCAGTATAAACCTCAGCTCATCCTTCAAACAGGAATATGTGCTCCCTGCTTAGTACTAACACTATGTGCCCTACTACGATCAAAACCTGCATCATTATTTTGTTTCTTTATTAACTGCTTATCACAAATTGGAGGGCAAAACTTCATATTCTTGCATGACAGTGTCTTGCATGAGTGTTCTGACAAATATTTTGGTTCTTTCAAAGGTACTGAAAACAGAATTTGGCATATCTGGTTGGGATCCAAAGAGGCAATGAGGTCTCCTTTTCTTTTTTTTTTTTTTAAATCTCTTTTCCATTAAAAGAGAAGGAAGGCATGATTTGTATTCCAGCTCTCACTGTTTCTCATTTTAGTTCTAGTTCTGAAGCCTTTCAGGGCTGGAGAGGATCATAGTTTTGTACCTACAAGAATGAGAACCTCATTTACAGCTAGGATCCTAAGGCACTACTGTAATGCAATTATTATCATCATCACCATCAGTATCAGTCCAATCAATCTGAGTATGTGCTTCTAATGAGTTTCTATCTTGAGGCAGTTAATGTTCAGACTGATTTGGGGGGATGTTGTCAAATAACCATTCTTCGCAGCAAATAAATTGAAAGTTTTATCAAACTAAAATTACTATTTAGAGAGCTACTATGAAATATCTGATTATAGCGAAAAAAAAAAAATAACAAGACTAGCAGATTAACCCAGCTCATCTGGGCGGAGGAATATTTTCTGGGTTAAGAGATATGGCCTGGCCAAGAGGCAATTTGCTTATATATTTTTGGGTTCTTCTGAGGAAAACCAAAATAATTTCCTTGAAATAAAAGAATTATACAGAAAAGATTCAATATACTCTCCCATACAAACCACGTGTAGAAGGAATGCATGCTATTTAAATTGCTGGTTTGGTAAAACAGAAATTCAGGAAATATGTTTTCTGCACATGCTTGTGTGATTCATTAATTTCCCCACTGTCCTCAGAGAACACCAGGGACAATTCTTTCTTGGCCATCAGAATCCAGAAAACTTCCAACTTGGGGAAAAAAAACAACCCACAAACAACAAACCCACTTTAACTTAATCTTGTCTGATAAAATACTCTGCTACAGAAGTCCTAGTTGTGAATAATTGCCACACATTCAACCATATGAAACAGTCTTCTACATATAACTGGATTTACAGTGATAGACTCATTTTCAGCTGTGTGTTTGCAAGTATTTGTATTGGAAAGACACAATTTCCAAGGCAAGCATATAAAGGAAAGCGAAGGTGAAAACTTTTTCATTATCTGAGAAGACAGCCTGTTACCTATATCATTTTCTCAGATATCCATCCATCCACACCTAATGAGTCCTATGATTTAGTCAGAACACATTCATAAAGATGATTCATAGCTGTTGTGCAGCCACTTGATGTTAATAGCAAAGATGATGTCTTAAATCACAGCTGTTTCCCTATGATAGCCAAGGGGCAAAGCAACACTTCAGAAAACATAGGAAAGAATTTATTAGGGCAACTTTACCAAAGCAACATTTACAAGAAAAATGGAAAGCAAAACATCAGGGTCAAAAATGCTATAACCAAATCACTGGATAGTATTAGATGCCGTATAGTAATTTGCATAACTAAGAAGTTAGTAGGTATTGGTTCTCCCTATGCATGTGTTAATATTGCTAAAGAATGTACTGTATCTAGCTTGAAAATTTTTATATTTATATTATATATCTATAATCTGTTCTCAGTGTTCTATAAAGATGCACAGTAACCTGTATATACTTAGTAACAGGAGTCAAATAGTCATTCTTTCCTATACTAGGCAAGCATTTAACCACAAATGAAAAGAATAAATTTTGACCAAAAGAAGTTCTTATATTTAGCAGTTGAAGATGAAAATTGTTGAATTTTAATTATATCGATTAAGGGACAGATAATACAGTATGTTAAGAGTACCAGTACTAAGCCAGTAACAAACACCAAATGACATACTGTCTTCAGGAAAGCTATTTATATCCTTCAGGTTTAGCTCGTTAATGAGTTCTGCTGGATCACAGAGCACACAGAGGTTTACAAGGCTGAATCCTCTCTACATATCTGCACTTAGATGAAACCTAATCCAGAAACACTCGATTTATGCAGATCGCAAACTAGAGCTTTAAATAATATTGTAGCTTTACAGCCAGGAAGGGAGAAACACAAGTAAATTTGGCGCCACACAACAGATAACAATTAGGCACAAGATACCCATCATCTCTTGGAATTCTCTCAGTAGATTCATAGATAAAAAGATGTTGCAGCATGAAGCTCTGGTGAGAAACGAGTGCATTTTTAACTAGAACCAACAATCCCTGACATTTCACTTGCTTTCAGCAGGACTCCGTTTGCCTTACTCATCGCTATTAAAAACATTTGAATTAATCCAGCAGGATTTCTAAGAAGGCAGTGAATGAGCTGTGATTTCGCAAAACGGTAGTCTGATTTCTGCCTCCATTCTTCTGGCCAGTAATTTTAACAATAGAAATACTGAACTCAAGTTCCCATTACCAGCCATATGGTATTTTTAAAAAGGAATGACTGCCAAGCTGGGAAAAAATACGGAGACAAGGACAAGACATGCATACACCCTAGCGAAGTGGAATAATTGCATAGATTAAGTAGCTCAACTACAGGTATAGATTTCTTTTAAGATGATCCAAAAAGGTATGAAAAGCTGCATGTGAAGGCACGTTCCAAAAGAATTCACAACCGCAAACAGGCTTGTCTTACTTAAATCACGGGAGGGAACACTGAAACCACCTACCCTAAAGGAGCTTCCACTGGATAGCCGGTCTTACTTCCCAACTTGCTCACTGGAAAGCTGCTGTGGAATAACTGGAGTGACAGACGAGCACATGTCACAACTACTTCTTCATGATATTTCTGTCAGGTGATTTGTAACCAGGAGGCTGGATTGGATAGGAAATTATCTTCTTTACAATTGCCATCTAGTATTTTGTAGTATTATAAATTGCTATTCAAAACACATGAATAAGGCAATTGCTGCCTTCCTTGCACCTTTTTTTTTCCTTTTTATTGGAGAGAGCTCTGAAGTTTTCTATTACTGTTCAGGTTTTCAATATGATTTTCAATATAGAGCTATGCCTGCATATCTAAACTAAAGAAGGTGAAAGGATGTCAAGAACCACCCTGTTAAAAAAAAAAATAAGCCTTTCATTTGCTGGGGATTGGGAATACCTTTAAAAGGAAAAAAATCTCTGGAGAAGGAAGTGCTGACAGCTTTTGGGGATCTGTGGGTCAGTTCATGGGGTTTGGTGGAGGACGTAGGAAAAGACATGCACATGCCTGCAGATTTCCTCCAGCTGCTAAACGCACCTGAAGATTTTTAATTTATAGACATTTTGACTCTTCTGTAAGCACTGAAACATTAGGTTTATAAATGAGAAACTGATGCTAATCCTAAAGAAATCTGAAGTTTTTCCCTTAACTACAGACAGAGTTCAAAAAAAAAGGTGTTTCAGCACACAAGTTCAATAAAGTGTCCAGAAATCACCCCTTCCCATGCACAGGAGCACACACAGACCCACAGAACTCATGCCAGAACACCAGGGAAAGGTCAGCAGAAAAGTCCAGACACTGGGACATCCTGTTACAAGCAATTTATCTGCCATGAGAACCCCAGAGGAGGAAAATCTAGGCTTACGAAGGCAATTGCCCTCAAGAAAGGAAAGATACAAAAAATTTAGAGCTGGGGAAAACCTCTCACTTCTACACTACACTCTATCATACGCTACCTCCCTCTGAAGTAAAGACAGAGATAGATGCAGTTGTCACATCTTTAGCAGACTGAGAATTCAGCCCCCCTACCTGTGAGAAGCATCAAGGGGACATCGTTGCGTGCTGTCTCTCTTATTTAGCCTTGTGCGTAGCAACGCTCATAACTGTTGCACCACACTGGGGTAGGAGCCTCCACACACACAAAATCTTGCATGTGCTGGCAATCCTGGCTCTGAGCCTCCAGATGAATGAAGAACATGATCTTACTGATAAGAATATGTATAAAATAAAAATAAAAATACACAACTTCCCATGGCTCCTAAGTTCTCTACTCCCTTCTCCACCCAAATATAAAATCTATGGATATTAAGTAACTGTAAACATGGTTAGATTTTGCTGCATGCATTCTTCTCCTAGGCTGCTTATCTGGACTGAACTACAGCACTTTCAGTGCACGAGGAAAAAAAAAAGACTGAAACAAATCAAAGCAAACTACTGAAGAACAACATGTTGTAAATCAATGGGAGTTTTGGGAGGATCCAGAAAAGTTCCTGTAGTTTCATCCCCGTCTTTATAATGTCATGCTTCCAATTTACTTCATTTATATTAATAAACACTGGTTTACAAAAGTATTAATCTAGTTGAGAACTGCACTAACGCTCACTAAATCTGTCTCTGATTTCAATGATTAATGGTCCAAAATGATCAGCTTCTCGAATGAATAACCTAAAGCAACTGGTATAGAATAAAGAACATTTTTCCTGGTAAACAGTGTATTCAGTCTTTTTAGTTACTAAGATCTTGAGCAGTCCATTCAGTAATACTACATTCTAATTCACCATAACTACCTATTTACATACATTTGCATCGATTATACTGCACTATGTTTTTATTTGAGATTAATTGTTTTTAAATTGCAGTAAAGTTTAGTCTCCTGTTTATTTTAATGCTGCAGCAATGAATCTTCATGAGCTGACTACCCTGTCCTTAATGTTTTTCTCACTGCTTCCAAAGCATGTAGAATACCAAGTTTTTCATATTACTAGTTACTGTACACTGATACTAATTTTTAAAGGTCAAGTTCTCCATTTAATACCTGAGGTTTGTAAAACAGAATCTGAACAGTTCAAAAATATATTGACTATATAAATATATATATA
>NW_009926455.1:0-18671 GCF_000696875.1 Nestor notabilis
TAATAGTAATAATAATAATAATGATAATGATGATGGAGAAAACAAAATGAGAGAAATAAACCCCAAGACAGACAAGTGGTACAGAATACCATTGGTTACTGATGGATGCCCAGCCCGTACCCAGGAAATGATAGGCCCTTCCTGGCCGACTCCCCTCAGTTTACATACCGGCCCTGACATGCTGCGGTACGGAATACCCCTTTGCTAGTTTGAGTCAGGTGTCCTGTCTCTGCTCCCTCCCAGCATCCTGCGCCCTTTCTCACTGGCAAAGCATGGGAAACTGAAAAGTCCTTGACTTAGTGGTAAACATTACTGAGCAACAACTAAAACATCCCTATGTTATCAGCATTACTCTCAGACAAAATCCAAAACACAGCACTGTACCAGCTGCTAGGAAGAAAATTAACTCTATCCCAGACAAAATCAGGACACTCCCTTTTGACACAGGAAGGATGCAGAAAAGGTGAGGGCTGCATATAAGAAGCAGCTTGGCATTTCTCTGCTACTGTTTCTGTGCTGATACTTGCTTTCAATATGACATATTTTGGATATTAAAAATACTAAGTAAGCTTTAATTATTTTATGGGAAAGCTTGAATTTTAATCTATATATAAAATAATGTACTATCTACTGCAGCACACAGAAAGATATAGGTAATAAGGCAGGTATGTGCCCTGTGCATATTAAAACTTGTTTCTAAAATGTAGTATTTCACATTTGAATTCGTTTCGGTAGAAAAATTCATGCTAATGTGAAAAAATTTTTTACCAGAATATGAGATGCAAGAATAAGTACAAGATTTTTTTGTCGGTCTTTAATGGCCTGGAACTGTGTATAATTTACCCTGAAGAAGACCAGTCAATAAAAGTATTTTTCATCCAATTGTTTCATTTTTTAAATCATTCTAAGGCATTTGTACCACATGTTGCATAGGATATAGTCCTCCAGCTATCCAAACAGGTGTTGATTCCACATTTTTTTAAACCCTCAAACCAATGGCTCCAGGCAGTAGGTTCCACAACATTATTGCTGGGACAGCACTGTGTCAACATAAACACCCTAGATTGCACTAGCCCTTGTCTTTGCCTTCCTCCCCTGGTAGGTGATGGCTTCCCATGTTCAAACAAAACACTTCTCCAATGCTAGGTCACTTTCTTGGTTACAACACCGAACAGGCTGGACTTGCTGCAGTCACCGTCCTTGACATAGCTTATTCAATGGGTAGGAAAAAAATGTCAAAACTAAACCGGTGAAGACATTCTCCCAGCCAATTCTTGCAGTAGGTTAAAAAATATACATGTTAAAATGCCAGGACTGTCTAATGTTTCACTTGAAATTCTCCATAGCAACACCACTTTGGTAGTGTAGTGGGAAAAAAGAGAGTAAAAGAAAGAAAATTGGAGGTCTTCAAAAAGGCCCTTCAACTTTAAAGTGAATGTATTTGTGAAGAAATGAAGGGTCTGTTGTGCAGATGGCTGTTTGCTCTCATTGCTAGAAGCAGACAGTCTTCAGTTAGGAGGGAAGGGGAGTCTGATAGTGTATTACCATGCGAAAGCAGCAAGCTTTGCCTATGATGACTGCAATATTAACTCCCAGGGCTTCCTGTGGCTGAGAGGCAGCAGTGGCAGCAGCAGCGGCAGCAGCAGCAGCAGCAAGTTTCACTTGCCCCCTGTCCCCCACCCCCAAGCTTCCAGGTTCAATAAAGATTACATCATGGAAAAAGTATGCCATGTAAGCCTGAGAATCAAAGCCGTCACAATTGGCGGCTGTTTAACTGTAATGTCGCTGAAACACATACTCCCCCCACGCACACACACACTTTCCCCCTCAGCCCTCCCATCCCAGCCTGAGCCCTCCGCGTCTCCTGCGATTAAGGGTAGTATTACTGGAGAGAGGAAAATCTGATCAAAACTGTCGACCGCCAACTGCCGATTTTCTATGGATTCAATAAAGGCCACCTTAACGATTTCCCTAATTAATGGATGACATCTTTGGCTGGAGGAGAGGCGCTGTATTCTACTCTGCCTTAGTCTTTGTTAACCTTCTAATTAACTTTCGTAGGTCACCCAGGTCTCCCAAACCTAAAAGTGAAGAGAGCCATTGTGCTAGAAGCAGTAAACTTACTTTTTCTGCCTGGGTACTTAAAAGAGAGGACGATTATAGGGAGGGAAAAATAACTCCATTTAAACTCTTTGTGACTGCAGAGAATGCATAGGTCCCTGCCTTAGAAAATAATTGAAACACCTTTTATACCAATATTTGCATGCATAATAAACCAAATTAGCAAATATACATCTAAATTCAGCTGCAGTGTCAAATTGATTAGGTATTTGGAGGGGGTTTTGGTCTTCTTTTTTTTTTTTCCCCCTTTTTGGAATGTGAACTTCAGTGGGTCAACAAAAGGAATCGGATTTCTTGAGCAAATTGCAACTGCAACAGCTATCAGCTTTTACACGGCATGATCTCCAGCAAAGAGTCTGGGCTAATAGTACGCACACACACATTCTAATACTATAATATTAGGCCAGATTAATCCCTGTGGTAAGACCATTGAAGTCAATGGAATTGTATCAGAGATGAATTTGGTTCACTGCCTTTTGTGGAATCTAATATGAATTGACCATTGAGCTGGAGGCATCAAAGATGATAAATGCAGCCCTCTTTCAAACAGTCTGATGCAACCCAAAAAAGGGCAGGCAGAAGGCATTTAGGATGGGTGGCCTTTTCTTCTGTCTACAGCTTTCTCAGGGAAATTCTGCCCTCATTCACGCCCATTGACTGAAGTCAATTAAATTATTTTAATAAATTGTAATTAAAATTCACAGTGTACAATGAACGATTGAAACTTCATAGCTCAACTTGACTAATAAACCTGAAGTTAATTGCTTCTTGAAAGTAAAGATTGAGAGCGCTTCTTTGGCTTATAGAAGAGACATGAAATTAATTGTTCTTAGTTTTCTCTACTCAGCAGAGAACAACAGAGCAGAGTAGAAGAGAGTAATAATTGCTCCCCCATGTAAACATACAAATGCACATCCCTGCACAAGTATCTGACTATCTGTGCAACCCATATTTCTGAACAGAATGTACTGAGCTTAAATACATGGGAGGGAAACAAACAAAACCAACAAACAAAACATAGGACAGA
Source organism: Nestor notabilis (assembly GCF_000696875.1). Classification (NCBI taxonomy): domain Eukaryota; kingdom Metazoa; phylum Chordata; class Aves; order Psittaciformes; family Psittacidae; genus Nestor; species Nestor notabilis. The sequence continues at coordinate 3,149 of NW_009926455.1, forward strand.
ATAGTTTGGAGAGATTTTTAGATTAACTGAGGATGAAGCACGATATGGTGATCAAGAGAGGCCTGAAAATCAGGTTGTCGCCAGTCTTATCCCTAGCTGCCATTGGTTCACAGTGGAAAATGGTTGCTTTGACCTTGATTCAGTTTCTCCATCTTTAAAGGAGTTATGTTTCACTGAAGTAGTGTTTAAAACAAAAGGCCTTGAACTGATGGGGTATGAAAGCTGTGAATATGCAAAATGCAACATGCCAAACCAGAAGACTGAGTTTTTAAATAACCCAATTCTTGTTCTCGTGGTTTGATTCTACCACTATGTACACATTTTCTAATGGAATAATTGGCATGCAAGATGGCATCTATCACTTCTTTGCTCTATTCTCCAGTCAAGTGGTACTAAGTATACTTACTAATCATCATTCCAAGTGTCCCTTGTATGTTCTAGGCACAGCCTGGTGACGGATACATAACTGTATGGAAATTTGACCATGCCACCTTTCAAAAACATTATCAGTTTAACACACCTTCTACATTTCTGCCTGTAAGGCCCCAAAGGAGGTTTCGCATCAGGTGGGTCTGATTGCTGAGGAAAGACAACCAAATGACATGTAGGGGATCAAGATACAAAAAAGCAGCACACCATCCCTCCTGCTGGAAGTGACTGCCACTGGACAGCTGGAGGACGCATGGAGGCCCAGGGCTCTACCCTGCTCGTACTTGAACACCGCAGCCAGGCAATGATTTACCTGACCATTCAGAGGACAGACATTTTTGCAGCCAAGTGATCTCAAATCAATGTTTAGGTATTGGCCTTTCTAGCTTAATGAAAGCTTTCAGGGTCCCCAGTGTCAGGGTCTGCCTCGAAAGGAGTATTTGTACTAAGTAAGAGGTCTTCAGAGAAGGGCATCACCATTAAGGTTCTCAGGAAAACTGAGTTCATTCTCAGGCACTAACACAAAGCTCTCAGGTGACATGGAGCTGGGATGGTTCGTCTCATTTGACTTTTAACATCCATGTGAAGATACCTGCATCTGAGCCTTGTGAGACTGGATGCCTTTAAAGGCAGTGTAAGGAAAGACATCAAGCAACTACTAACCTAGAAGTGCCTGTTTTGGATGTCTGGTACAGGAAGGATGAACCGTGCCCCAGAAGAGTTTTCTCTTAGTTGACTACAAACAGTCCACATACCAAACTTGAACGTTTGTAGTTAGTACTGCAAATGTTTGGTTTATGGCCAGATGAATCCCACCTTCAGTCCCTCTGGACTTCTCTTCCCCATTTGTGAGAAGGAGATAATGATATTTCCATTCTTCTGTCTTTTGCTCTTTTTGACCTCTTAAAAAGTAAGATCCTTAAAGACCTGTCTGGGATTCACCTGGCAAAAAGTAGACAGCTATTTTTACGGCATCCATCTACTAAATTTTTACTTTTGCAATGCAATTAATCTCACCCAAATTTGAAATCTAAAATAATAGATATAAAGAATGCATCATAAAAATGTCTTTTTCTCCATATACAGGGAGGTGGAGATAACCAATTCTGCAATTCAGATTCCTAATGTCAAATGATATTGATCTCCTCTGTTTGTTTATACAATACCGAGCTCAACAGAGAGTTTTGATGAAAATAATTTAGATATCCTGAAATACTTTTTTAACTGGCTTTGCATCTTAAATAATCCAATGACTAATTAAATGGGAAATCCTGCTTAACAGTCAGTAGAATAAAGCATAAGACATTTTGCTCAGTAATGAACATAGAGTCTTTAAGTCTTGTTATTTCAAACTAAGTAAGTGATCTATGGAAATATTTCATGGCAACCAAGACATTCATTACTGAGGCTTTTCCTGGCACAACTCACAGGGTTGACATTAAAGTCAAATTGTAAAAGAAGCAGTAGCCAGAGGTTGATGCCTCCTTCCATCTCTACCTATACTTTTCCAGAGGAAATCGATCATATTTATCATATATCCTTGCAGAACCCAGTCGTGTGCAGTTAAATTAAATTATAGTCAGTTGTCATCCAGAAACCAGAGTAATTTCATACAAGTAACCATGAAAAGAAGTTATAGGCAGAAAGCATAAACCAGGGCTCCTAAAATGCATTTAATTTGTCTTCTCATGACACAAAAGCAATCTTTTTAGGTCAAACTGGTAGCAAAGTCTTGGGCACATAGCGCATTGAATCCAACTGCCTTAGTAAGACTGGATTTGGGCCTCAGGAACTGCAAATGTTCCAACTTTGATATTTTCACCTGGGCTAGAAATTCCACCTTGCCACCTTCTCAGCCTTGAGGGGCATGATGAGCTGTTTCCCATCCCAGGTGGCTCACATGGGCTTTCTCTGTCTTCTGAACTTTTCCATGGAGGAAAAGCCCATGGACTCAACAGAAACAGAAATGTCAGTCCTTGTTCTTCCCAACTTTAGAGTGAGCTCAAGTCTCAAAAGTGACCTTATACAAAGCAGAACAAGGCTGCACATTTGCTGCCTCTTGGTAGTTTCCATGCCAAATGTGCTTAATTTACCTGGAAACAAGTTAGTTGGCACGCTGGCAGGGGCAGCCTGGGCCCTGAGAAGCAGGAGGCTTGATCACCTCCGATCAGCTCGATGCTCTGCAGCAGTCTTGGCTTCACACTCAGCTGTTCCCACATCAATGTTACACGTTTATCCAATGGGGCTGAGCAGATGGCCCTGCTTGGGGTGAGCACAGTGCAGCCCAGTACAAATGTCATCCTGGTACATACTGTAGCATCCTTCAGTCTGGTAGACAAGAAAAATCAACTCTACCCTGTTGCCTAACATGCCAGCAAACATAGTGCCCAATACAAGGATCACCTTAGTAAAGTTTCAATAGGCCTGCTTCTCTTGGAAGCCAAAAGCCATCCATACAGTTCTGGTGATATAAAAAAAAAATCACAAGTCACATTCTTTTTTGTCATACAGGCTCCTTTACATTGCCAGAGATTCGTGGAATAGCTGGACTAGAGCTACAAAGCAGTGTAAGACACAGGGAGGCTGACTGAGCTGCTTAGCATTGCCCAATAGCAGAGGTCTAGGGAAAGCAAAGGCTTTATCTCCAAAATCAACTTTTTTAAGCGCCTCCAGGTTGATATAGGCATTTGTATGTTGATCTTGGGCATTGAAGAGAAAACCCAGAGTGAAAGGAAAGCACTTTGCTCAATCCTAGCAGGAGAGCCCATTGCTGAACTCTCTCTAGGTTGCTGAACTAGACTCTCTAGGTAGGGAGCAACAACAACAGGCTCAGGAGGCAGGTCCATCTGTCCAACATGAAAACCCTGATATGTGAGAAGTTCTGAGGATTCCAAGGGGTTTACATGGTTGAAAAAGAAAACAAGAGAATCCATAGATTCTTCCCTGGCTGTTGTTTTGTTTGGTGAGTATTCTTTATATTTCCCAGCTGCACCAACTCAGGCAGGACCATGGGCTTTGGAAACCCTTATGGCCACACCTGAAAATAGTCTAAAATATTAAATTCTCTTGTACATAATGGCACTTCTGTCTCCAACGTTCTCCCAGTTCTCTTTGCCTCACTGTGAACTTCATTATGTCTGCCAGCAGTGGTGCCAGTCCCTTTCTCCCCTGTTTTCTTTCTGCTACCTTATTGTGTGTTCCTGGTAATCATTCCTCTTTCTCTTGATTTTCACAGCTCAAGTCCTATTTTAAGAGCTTCAAGTTTCAGCTGCCACCTCAACAGAGAGACACTGACCTCATGGTGTAGCTGTTTCTGCCTTTACACCTTGTGCGTTCTCCAGTTACCTTTTGGCTGTTCTGATTTCTTTATCTTTCTTTGTCCTCCCTTTAGCCCATCAATGTGGTGACAGTTACCCGTAACTCTTCTCTCAGCTTCTCTTATTGCCATTCCACACCCACTATCTACTAGCTCTGCCAGCCTCTATACTGCCTTATTTTATTCAGACACATGGTCTGGTCAATGTCTCTGGACCCTTGTGTTCATCCTCTGCATCTTTGCATTTCTCCTGGAAAAAAATCCTTTCTTCATCCACTCCGTGCTAGGGTCCCATCAGCCTCCTCCCATCCCTACTCATTCTTTGATTAGCACTTTCCTTCTCCAGACTCACCGTCCTACTCTTTCTATGGATCACCCTCTTCATCTGTTTTCAAATAAGCCTCTGAAGTCTCTGCAAAAACAACCCTCCTCTACATACCATTATGCCTTTCTCATCTCCTTTACCTCTTATCCTTTCAAATGACTAGTTTACTCCCATTCTCTTGAACTCAGCTCTCTGACACTCAGCAGTCTGGTTTTCAGCCACTTCACTCTGCAGGAATTGCTCTCTCTAAAATCACTAATGATGTCCTTCTAGTCAATTTTAACCACCTCTTCTCCAGCCTCTTAGACATACCAGACCATTCCTTCCCTTGTTGTTCCCAACAACTCAGATGCTCTGCTGAAAATTGCCATCTTTAGCTTTAGGAGAGCTTGAAGCGTAATAATAAGGGAACAATGAAAAGGATGATTCTTTGTATTGTCTTACGCACATTAATGAAGCTCCTCTTACGAAACGATGAAAATTTTAAGGGCATACCCAACAGTAAGGAAAACCCCAGCGATGATCTCTGCTTCCCCTAAACCTCTATGCCAGACTTAATGTGCAATACAAGACATTTCACCTTTGTCTCCAGATGCCTTCATAGTTTCCTTGATGGATTCTTATACGGAGGAATAAAAGGGAGAATAATGAAACCAATAATCATACTTTTCTACAGATGTTTTTGTTTCATGTCTCTCGTTTGCTAATAAAATCAAAGATGGACGATTTCTTAACTATATACAGATATACAATACAGACAGGAAGAGGATCAGTATGGGAAGATAGTGGAACCTTTCCAGTGTCAGGTGAGCTGAAAGCCAAGGAACATCATACAGGGTAAAAGCAAATACAGAAGCATAGTGAAGGTCACAGTCAAAGATTTGGGGAGTGGTGGTGTAAATCCTACAGATCAGCAATGAAGCCAGAGGCTCTTTTCTAGTTAGGCTGTATTTGTAGAGCTATATGGTTAACGTGAACAAATGTTCCTACTGTTTGGCTCTTACTGTACCCATAGTTTTACTTGAAAAGTGGACAGAATAAAATCTGTAATCATGTCATGTGGACCTTAAAAAATCAGAAGTTCATGCAATGAGTGCACAGAGACATTAACACATGAGAATTATCATGAACTTCAAACCAAACTGTGGCACTCTGCAGCCTTCTACCCTAGTTTCAAGCTCTGTTTGCCTGCCATATAGTCTGCAGCAAAGCTGTGGATGATAAAACACAGTGTTTCCTGTTAAAGTAAGAATAGGTTGCAGAAAAGAGTGTTTAAAAAATCAAGGGAATTAACTTTAACTGTTGGATGCCCAACTCCCTCCCCTGTATGTCAAACCAATTAGTGAGAATCAGATCAAAGGATCCACTCTGCAGAAAAGGAAGAAATAGAATCCAGTGTGAAATGTCCCCCTGCAAAAACAAAATATATGCAAATAAATTGCAGGTAATAGGAGATCTGATACTATACCACCGCCAGGAGGAGAGGGTCAGCAGTTACATCTGATAATAGCCTCTCTCTTTTATTTGGGGATCTTTATTTTCCAAAAGAAAAGCTAAATATTGATTAAATGATATCTCAAATGCCACAAGATTATCAAAGCAATTACAGGGATTAACTTCCCAAAATGCTCCAGCATCAGCTGCAGAAACTGTGCCAACTCAGTAATGGCTATTAACATCTGTATGCACAAGAGTAATCCCCTGGGTTTCTTTCTTCCTCTCTCTCTCTCTGATTGCTTATATATATATAAAACTTTTTTTTTTCTGAGTGTATGGGATGTACCACTTGGGAACCTTATTCTGCGTTCCCTGGTGGGACCTGCTCAGAATCAGAGGAAGTCAAAGGTTATTCATGGGGGACACAAGACATTTAGTCGTGGTGTGCACTTTCGCATGAGAAAACCTTCCCTGTTAGGAGAGGGCAGGAGACTTTGCCAGTCATGAAGCCCTGTATGGATATGCTGACTTTGACCCCGCTAAGTCGCTCTGACTCCCTGATAGTGCTACCTACCTAAGGATTGAATGTCCTGCAAACATCTTTGAGAAAAGGATCAGATGGCTGGAGAAGTTTGTCTCCACAAAATAAGAGCTCTGGCTTGGTCCCCAGCATGGTCAGAGAGGCCAGGCTTCTTGGTACCTTTCTATCCCCAGAGCCCCCTCTCATGTTCAAGCTGATGGGGACGGCTCACTTTTGCTTCCATTTTACTCCCCTTACTCTTCTCTTAGGGGGAGAAGCAACTTTAAAGCATGGGAGAGACAGACAGAGAGAGCATGACGCCCTATAATCCAACAAGTCAACTTCCCGAGCTCAAACATGAACTGATTTTTTTTTTCTTCCCTCGCCTTATAAAAAAGAAATTGACTTTTGTTTGGAGTTTGTGAAAAGTGGGACTCGGGGCCCAGTCAATGGGGCTCCCTGCAGCGCGGGCTGAGTGGAGCCATCTCGAACCAGTCAGCCGCGGCACCAATTAATCCGCTCTTTGTCACAGCCCCGGCCTCAGCAGCAGCGGCAGCAGTAGCAGCAACACATTTGGCCATTGTTCAGACCTTCATGCAACGGGATTTACCCTTTCAAAGAGGCAGTTTTGTCCCAAAGAGTTCGAGCGGAAGTTTCTCACTGACAATTTGCCCCAAATAGATAGATTTGTCAGCAGCAACCTTTAAAAGCAAAAAGCCATGGAGGAAAAATGGGAGAAAAAGAAGTGTGGGGGGAAGAACAAGTGCATCCTTGTCCGTCTGTCTGTCTGTGGGCCTGTCCTGAGCAGGTGGGGTGGGCGCAGGCCCTGAGGTACAGAAGAGCAAAATAGCATTGATGGGGGCTCTTGTTCATCTCAAGGCAGATGTAGCAAGGGAGCTAACAAGCTCCCAGGCTGTTGTATAGCTGCTCTGACTTCTGAAAGCCTTTCAGGGAACTTCTTTTACATGGCATTGTCATGCCTGCTACACAGTACTGTGCTAGGCTGCCCAGGCTTTCCCAGCCTCAAATACTTCACCAGCAGCTCAACTCTGAGAGGAGCAGGCCTCGTTCTCTGTGGTCTCTCCACCAAAATCTACATTTAAAACAATAAAAGCAATTTTTTGCAAACAGGCTGGCATTAACTTTTCCTATGCGCAGTGCACTGGGGAACATATCCCAGACAGAAAAAGGTGAAACATACCCACAGATATTTCCTGCCCCCCACACCAATACTGATACACTTCTTATGGGAACACTCTGCTTTGGACTTCAAGGACTGTTTGCATGAATGGAGAGTCAAACCCACTCTGTTGCAAACTCTGGCTGTTCACATGCACTGCTGTTGCTCCCACCCTCAGATCACGGCACTGTCCAGCATCACTGGCTCACACATGGGACCCATCCTTCCCCACAACACCTCCCTGCATACACTAAACCCAGAAAGGTAGAATGCGCAGGGAATGCTCTCCCCCAGCTTGGGCTCCAGCAGATCTGGTTCCACACACACACAGCCTCTCGCAGCAGCATGCAAATAGCTCAGCTCTCACATTGGAGGGCAGCAACTGGGCAGTTTCTGACCCTGTCAGACTGATCTCTCTTAATAGCACAGATTTTGGGAGAAATGGGAAAAACATACCTAACCTTGCTTGTGACTGCATCTTCTGTTACACCCGCTGGGCAGGGGGCAAAAGGCTGGCTAGCAGGTTCCTATGAGCACCATGGTGTTGAATACTAGAGCCCTGCTTTTTCCTAGGAAACGTTGGAAGAGGTTGTTCAGCCCAATATAGGTTGTCCTTTGCATATAAGAAACTATCATCTCATCCCCTAGGCAGCAAGTATAGCCTGCCCTGCCCAGCAAAGAAGCCAAATTCACAGGAGAACAAGTAGTTCTGCTGCAGTCACAGTACTTACCTACTACTATTCAGGCAATTTGGCTTCCCAAACAAAGCTGAAGAAACTCATTTCATTGAAGATCTGCTGCAGCTATCTGACCAAAAGGAGGGGCATGAGAAATGAATGCAAGTCAGCTATACAGTCCTAAAACTTTGCAATGAACTTGGGAAACTCCATTGCTAGGTGACAGCCAGTCCAGCTCTTCTGTCAGACTACTTTGTCTCGCTGTATCTTAAATGGGTTTGATCTACATTACTCAAAGAACCTCATTGTTTGAGTATTGCCCAGCCCACTGGTGTTTATTTGATGGCTTTCCCAAGGCATTTCCTGAAAGACACAAGAAAAATGAAGGCCAAGTTCAAACTGACATCAAAAATGTCACCAGCCTGCTTTATACCTACCAAGTTCCCCTAAGCTAGCTTACATGTGCTCTTGCAAAAGGAAAAGGATACAGTTGGCTGCAACCTAATTAAAAACCAGCCAGAAGCAGGGGTCATTTACAATGAGGTTAGGGCTATTCCAAGTGAATTGTTTTACATCAAAACTAGAACACGCTGAACTAAAACTGAAACATCAGGCTCAGTGCTTGAAGACACCAGTGGGTATCACGTGTTCTAGGTGGCCTTCAACACAGGGGACAAAGAGTTCAACAAACAGTTGCAGAGCAGCAGTGTCCTCAGTTGCAACAGACAGAAGTAAGACCTTCCCCATATGCAGAGGAGTTTTAAGAGAGCGTAAGAGCGAGTAAGTAAGGATGGACGCACCTTGCAACGGTGCAAGGCACTGAGTCAGGCTAAAAATCAAGCGGTACAGTTGCAAATATGTTCAAACACAGTTTTCTCCAGGAAGCCCAGGAGAGAGAGATGCCCATGTGGCTTCCCTCCTGTTGAAGCCTCACTCATTCAACAATCCTGGAAAATTAGAAGAACATTGGTACCAGGGACAATGGTATTCTTTATGAGGCTTAGCTGTCCCACTCTTTATTCCTTTGACTGGCCCTGGTGATCAATCAAATGGATGGGATTCTCAAGACAAAAACTCTTCTTCCTCCTTGAGCATGGGTTTGCTTATGATTTCCAATAGAAGAAAAATCCAGCTACTGGATATGACAGAAAATATTCTACCAGCTACAATGTGTTTACCACGTGCACAGAAAAGCAAACAGAGCTAATTTCCTCTGTTCCTCTATCAGGTGTTGAATCACCTCAACCTCATGCCAGCAAGAGTGCTAACTGGATTTAAGTAGTATCAGCCCCCACTGTCTGCAATGATAGTGTATTAAAAATGTCAATAATAATGAAAGAAATGCTCCTAACAATATTAAACTGGGTTACAATACCGTAGATTTGAAACAATTTCCCATGTGTATCTGCAGCCAAATTACAGTATTTGGATCACTCTTGGGGTTTCCTAAACATTATGATTTAATTTATAGTATAGTCTCTGCACTTTTAATTGGAATAAAAGCATTGTTGAGCAACAATCTGCATGTTGTTCTACTGCTTTAACTAAGAGATATGTCACACAACTTTTCTTACCAGCTAGTATCAGCACTGCCACAGAACAGAGTAAGTATGGATGCAGTTAACATAAGTATTACTAGCTTCCACATGCACCATTCCATGCTGCCTTGCCATCCATGCCAGTTCTTGGAGCTTTAGATTCAGTGCTTCAGTACTTTGTGCTCTGTATTGAAGCACAAAGAACTAAGTCACAAGATAAATCCCTGTCCCAGGATTCTCATCACACATCCCCCTGGTTTATATTTCTTTATAAGAGCCATTCCCCATGGAAAAGAGGGACATACAGTTACTGGATCATGCCTCACCAAAGAGATATCCTCTCCCATATTCAAGCACCCATAATTCCCTAGTATTTATGGTGATACAATGTTCTTGTGACAATTGCAGCAAAATCGCATCTGGCAAAAGCGTGTGAGGATGAGTTATGATATCAGAACTCTCTTTTAAGAGCACTTAGAGCTTGGAATCCCTGGGTCGGTGGTATGCGATTGCCCACGCTGCAGGAAGCACTGCAGGCACCAGGGTTTGTGAACCACCAAAATACATTGCAAGTTCAAGGACATGTATTGTATTTGAACGGTGAAATCTTAGTTGAGGACTGTCAGGACTTTTCAGGTCAGATAGACTGCCTAAAACCTTGATTGTTCATGCCAAATTCTTGCATACACCAAGGTCTTGCATACACCAGCAATCCTGTCAAAGCCCATTAAACTACTGCCTAATTCATATTTACAACAGAAGACCGCAGGATCAGAATCTGCCTCAGTGGTATGTTTTCACTGGACTGCATTTTCTGTTCAGGTAGAACAAGTGCAAACAGCTGCAAGAGTTAAATCATTTTACAGAGGAATACAGCAGACCTCTGCTTTCCTCTTTTCTTAAGAGGTAAGACTGCTACATTTTTTTACACAGAGCCAGGCCACTGGTTTCCAAGCTCACCATCCTGGCCTTGTCTATGTCCAAAATCTCACAAGGCTGAAAATCCCAAGCAACCTCATAATACATCTAGATAGTAGCAGAGTGATGCATACTATGCTTTTCTCTGCTTGGACTTCCCAGTAATTGCTCAACCTGCAAAGAAATTCTATGACCTCTATTTTATGAAGCAAGAGATAAAGCAAGCGTGTCTATAAAAGTCATAGACAGTCATAAAACTAATAATCTCTTCTTAAAAATCTATCTGCATCAACTGACTCAATACTTTCAAGCAGCACTGAATGTGATATGCTGACTCAATGCTGCATCTGGAAGTATTTATTTTCGTTGGTTCTAAATTTGTTTCCCAAAATAGATACCGCAGATCTGGTCTCTAGCCAGTATCAAGAGATATAGCTAAATTGAAGTCAATGGAGCTGAGCCATTACATCACCAGTCAGAAATATGGCCCTTCCTAAGAGCATTCTTTGCTGTCACTAGACAGTATTTTTTTCAGTTGCCTCAAGGGTCAGCTTATTAACAAGCTTCTACAGCAAAATTTGGAAGGCCAATCTACCACAGAAATGATTATGCTCAAAGTATGATCAATCAGGGTCATAGCTAAGGCAATTCTTTCCTACACACAAAGTGCTTAGGGTGTAACCAGAGCTATTAATTTAACACATCGGTAAAATGTTTTTTAAATGTCACAGCATAGCTCCAAGGTGTATTTATTCCTTGTAGTCATTTCTTTTGTTATCAGCTTAAAACTGTTAGAGTATAGACCAAATCTTATTTTAAGTTTTCTTTTATTGAGATAATAATATATTTGCCCTCGTATTCGGACCTTTCACTGGTTTTATATAGCTGTGTCTCTACCAGCTTCAGTATTGATACTGTCTTTTGTGTTCATGTCAGGAAAACTAAAATGAGGCTGTTTCTCTCTAAATTAGATTGCAGCTGCTGCTACATCATTGGCTTATTACGACACTTTGATTTATATCTAACTAGCAAACTAACAAATAAGTCAAGTTACTAACTAGAGCCGCTTTGTTAAGCGCTTGTCTTGCATTGTCTAGATGGGATCAGGTACCAATGTAGGCGTATAAGCCAAGCCTGACATATCCCTTTCAAAGGCATACGTGATTAATGGGGCATTTCATTGCTGCAAGTGAACTCAGGCTTGTTCCACCCCTGAATACGAGTATTGAGAAGTGGCATGACTTACAGAGATACTCTTTTCTCAGTTGTCCTCCTTAGGCACAGTTTTCCACACTATTCTGCACAAGGTGGCTTTGCTAACATACGCTCATGAGACGCACGTGTGGAAATAGAGCTATATGGTCACTGTTTCATGCAGTCATTAACTTATTTAATAAAGCGTGCACAAGGGAGAAGCTCACCACTTTTTCACTGGCATCTGCAGGGAATGCAGGTCTTTCCCAACTTTTTGCTGGATGGATTACTTGAGGTGGAGGATGGGCTGAGATCTGCTCAAGCCCAAAATACACCAGAGGTAACTGGAACATTCACTGGGACACCTTAGCATGCAGAGATCTAAGGGTGCCACCAGCTCAGGGAAGGTCATTCCCAACTGCAGCGGGAAAGTGGGTTTGCTTTACAGAGGGTAAACAAACACGAGGAAATCCCTCTTGTGCCACAAGAGAAAGGGCGTTCACAGGGCAGTTTTTTCACTGAGTCATCTTTTTGTGCCTTAGATTTTCACATTTTGGAAAAAAGCCTTGTCTTGCTCCGCCTGGAGAAAACTCACAGCACAAAGCTGGGGGGGTGTTTTGGTTTTGTCCTTTTCTTAACCAGCTAGGGCTCCCAGCACGGCCCTGCAGCCCTGGAAGGCGCCCACCGACAGGGCACACGTGAGGTGGCGCCAAGATGGCTGCCAGGGCAGTTGCCACGCAGCGTCCTCAGCCCCCGGGGTCAGCCGTGCTGGGCGCAACAGCCCAGGTGCGGCACTGGGAAGGCCAGTGCTGCCGTCGGTGGTGTGTGGTGTGGGGCCCTCTGGGGGTGGTGTCCGTGAGGCAAGGGCTTTGCAAGGCAGATGCAGTACCGCAGGAGAGCTGACCAGGTGCGTTTCCACCACCCGTGAAAACAGCCTGAGCTGGGTGTCAAGCACAGCCATGTGAGAAGCCATGAGTGTGGCGGGCAACTGAGGAGCAGCACGGTCCCTTCAGCTTACCTTCGAGGTGCCACTGCCCGTCCATCTGCCTGCAGGTGGATGCAGAAAGGGATTTGTGGTGGTGCTGCAAAAACACAGACTGTGACCTACAAAAGAAGGGAAGGTGCTTCAGAATTTAGAAAGGGTTTAGCAAGCCAGAAGAACTAAACCAAGCAGGTATTTACACTGTGAGGGTGCTGCCCTCAGCATGGGGCTGCCTGAGGCACTGAGGGACACCCTCTGCTCTTCCCTGGCACCTGCACCAAAGGAGAGCAGTGGAGACAGCTTCTGAAGCACCCAGAGCAACAGCAGCTCCTCCTCCCAGGAGAAAACAGCACTATGCTTTCCTTCCTTATCTCCTCCCCAAGAAAACAGGTATGTTAGATTTGCCTGATCTTGCCCACCTGCTTACTACCAAGAGAAACAGATGAAAACAGCACATCTGTATATTGTGCTGCTACATCCATACATGGCAGCTTAAATGTTTCCCTCAGCTGACCCCCTTCACTTTTTGCTTTTCCCATTTTTTATTTTTATTTTTTTCCACTGAAGGTCTTCTGGCTCCTCATCCAAAGGGCAGAGAAGGTGAGCAAGGTAAAGGCAGAAGGAGCAGTGTATTTAAAAATAGGACATACACTGGATTTTTCTTGTTTCTGAGACTCCAGCAGAAGATACCTGGCAAGAAACCATGGCACAACACTGGAAAATGCCACTATAGTCCAGAATCCTGAAGGAGATATAGTGTAAAGGGAACACACGCTAGCTTCTATAGCAGGATTGATAACTATTTGTACTTCCAAGGCATTATGAGGAGAGAGTAAACTTTATTACTATATTAGCATTTTCTGTATATGTAGGACTGCCTGATAAACAAAATGGAATGGGGGAGAGAATTGGAAAAAAGGTGAAAGTCATGCTTTGAGATAAAGACAGTTTAATAGGACAGAAGAGGAAGGGGTAATAATGATAAAAGGATATACAGAACAAGTGACATACAATGCAATTGCTCACCACCCGCTGATTGATGCCCAGCCAGTCCCTGAGCAGTGGGCCACCACCCTCCAGCCAACTCCCCCCAGGTTTTTTGTTCAGCATGATGCCATATGGTATGGAATATCCCTTAGGTCAGTTGGGGTCAGCTGTCCTGGCTGAGTCCCCTCCTAACTTCTTGTGCAGCTCCAGCCTGCTTGCTGGCAAGGGTAGCATGAGAAGCTGAGAAGTCCTTGATTTAGTGTAAGCAACGTTCAGTGTCAACTAAAACATGCCTGTGTTATCAACCTTATTCTCATCCTAAATCCAAAACACAGTGCTATACCAGCTACTAGGAAGAATGTTAACTTTATCCCAGCTGAAACTAGGACAATAATGGTAAATACTAAATGGTAATAACAGTAATAATGATAATACTAAATGGTACCTGTAATTTCCTGCCTTGTTGGAGCTGGACTAATTTTCCACCAGATGATCACAGAAACAATTTTAATAGAAGCTGCAGTGAAAAGCTGGACTGGGGAGAGAGCTCTTCCCTGTATTCTTGAAGGATGCATCCTGCCTTCACAGATACCTCTGTCAATCACGGAAACCACAGGAAAGGCTCTGAAGTGACAGAGGACAAACCTCAGCTGGTGCAGGACTGCAAAGCAACACCAGTCACTGCTCAGGGGATAGGGAAGGGGCTGATGATTTGCATCCTCCTCAGCAACCACAGCCCCAACCCACATGCAAGGCCAGCTTTGGGTGTCTGGGTTAAATTAGTGGAGATTTGGGTGGAGAGGTGGGTAGTCTGGGCTCTTCTTTTTCTCTCTTGGTGAGCTTGATGCTGGTTGGGAAAGCCCTGCTCGCATTCAGAACAGTCTGTGCCAGGTGTGGCTGGAACCTGTGGGCACAGTTCTGCCAGCCTTTCCAGTGTTTTTTATGTGGCTTTGAGTTTACAGGGCAAAGAATTGTTGCTGCTGTGGGGCCAGAGATCTGCCTCACCAGCGCAGGGTATGCCCAGGGCCAGGTCTGGGCCGTGCTGCCATTTAATCCTCTCTTTGTATTGGCATCCAGGCCCTCCTAATGTAGAACGGTCATCTCCCTCCCTGTTGCTTTGAATGTTGCTCAAGAAGGTAAACTTTTCCATGCCTCTCTGGAAGCAAATTTGAAGTGAGTATCTGCCTGAGTTCCAGCTGTTTATTTGCTTTCTGTTATCTCCCTGAGCAACTTCCCAGCCCTCTGGACAGTTTCCCTCAATATTAGGCAGGACCAGACTTGTCCTGATTCAAAGCCTCATTCAAGAAGGATCTGTGCCATGGATGTGCTGGTCTCATGAGGAGCAAAAAGCAGAAAGTCACAGGTGTCCCAGTGCTGCCCAGAGTCATGCAGCCCTGCAACACGGGTTGTGGTAAGGTACAAGAGGAGTCACCCATGAAGAGGAGTCATCCATGACTTAAGACAGGAGGGTGGAAGAATGAAATATGAAGTGCAGAGGGACAGGGACAGGGTGTCTGAGGCTGGGCTGAGCACCACGTTCCCCCAAATCACAACCAGCAAGGGGGAAGTCAGTTGTGCATTAACACCTCACACCAGTGGCAAGGATGAGAAAGTCCTCGGGACATCCAAGGGCTGGTACAAGCTCGTCAGCAACTGCTGGCCCTGCTCTCTGGTGCCGTTACCCAGGTCAGCTTGCATCCTCAGGAGAAATGCTCTTTCCTCCTTTCCCAGACACCCACCTCTCCCCACCCTTAGGCTGCTCTGCCAGCTCCCACCTCACAGTTTCCCACAGGGGTGGGAGTGCTCGGAAGCCTCTTGATGAAACCAGAGCTGCTGAGTTTGGAAGGGGTTCCACCTGTGGCGCTTCGCCGCTACCCTGGCAGCGGTGTGGGACGCTCGGTGTCAGGGTACCGGGGATCAGCGCAACACTGCGGGGCAGGCTGGGCCCCGTGCCGGGAGCACAAGGAGTGACCCCAGCTGCAGGAGGGCTCCTTGCACGACTGCCGTGCAACAGGTCCCG
>NW_009926456.1:0-253 GCF_000696875.1 Nestor notabilis
TCACAATCGCCCTGGACCTTTTGTAGCTTGACCTCCAGCCATCTTTGATTTCCGACTTCCTAAAATAACTCCGGTGAGCTAATGTGGGGTGTGCGTGAGCGCTTTGTATTTGGGCGGTGTGGGGGATTTTGCTACTGCAAATGACTGTCCTTCCGAGGGGAGCTCGCAGCCCTGCGCCTTCCGAAGGGAAAAGTTTGAATTTGCAGTTAAATTAGCCCTGAGATCCCGGTGGGGCGGCTGTTCAGGGGAAACG
>NW_009926456.1:446-876 GCF_000696875.1 Nestor notabilis
TCCCGGGTTGCCGGTCCCGCTCCAGAGCGGCAGGAGGGCACGTCCCGTCCCGGGTGGGGAAGGGGAAGCGGGCGTTGAGCTGACCAGAGTTGCGTTTGGGAAGAGTTGTTGTGTTCAAACACTTCTGTACGTGCCCCAAGAACTTTCTCTGGGTTCTCTGCCTTCCTGGGGGACTGGTTTTCCGTGGTTTTTTTCCATTCCCAGAACCGATCAATACCAGTGCACGTTACAGGAGCTGCTTATTCCCAGACCGCAGGAGGTTCGGGCTCTTAATTTTTCCCTCCTCCCCCCCTCTCTTCTTTTGAGTCGAAATGTGCAATTGTTGAGTCCGGTTAATGGTGACTTAAGAAACAGCAAGCTGGCCAGAAGGCAATAAATCCCATGTTTAATGCATGACTGTTTTCCTTTGTGCATATGGTTAGGTTGGGGG
>NW_009926457.1:0-1433 GCF_000696875.1 Nestor notabilis
TATTTAATTCTTGTATTTATCATACTTAATTTAATTTGTTGTATTTTATTTCAATTTATTTTAATTTATTTTAATCTTAATTTTGATTTTTCTATTTTATTTTATTTTACTTTCTTTTGAATTCATTTTAATTTTAATTTAATTTCAGTGATGTCTAGTTGGTGGGAGGAGGTGAAGGGCTGCTTGTCTTGGTGCTGCTCTCCTCCTCTTGTTCCTGGTTTCACTTAAACATCCATCCTATGCTCTTTGGTCTGTCTCTGGGTGTTTTATTGCTGTCTTGTACTTCTTCGAGGCATGTCTGAGACCTCTCCAAAGCTGAGCCAAGAGGGCACAAGGAGCATTTCAGCGTCACGCTGGACGGTGGCAGTGCCTGTCTGCAATAGGAAGCCTTACAAACACTCCTTGTAGCATCTCTCCTCCTTGGCACTTGCATCAGGGTGGCTGTGAGTCAGGCAGAGGGGATTCCCTGCCGGCAGTGGGGGGTTTTCACATGCTGGGAACTCCTCCTCTTGGCTAAACCCAAAAGCCAGCCTGCTTTCAGGGAGGAATGCTGAGGATTCCCCATGATTTCCTGTCTCTCTCTTTCCTATTTCTACAAACCCACCTCCTCCATATCCACTGCTTTAGGTACAACAAGGACTCAGCTTTCCCCCACCCCAAATCATTTTTGTCTTAATTTGGGGGTGGTTTTTGCTCAGTTGTTTCCTTCCTTCTTCTCTCAGTCCCTTTCTCCTGCCTTGCCCATGCTGCTTTTCTTGGCCAGGGTTCCCACCGTGAAGGCAATGACATTGTTTTACAGTGCTGTATAAATACTTCTCATAGCTTGGCACGAGCGTATTTATGTCTGTGTCCCTGTTGGTGCAGGCTGCAGAGCAGCTTTGTGCTCAAACCCAACCATTAATCTGAGACTGCCTGCAGCAGGCTCCAGCTCCAAACCACAACTCCTTGGGAAGGACGGGTTATGCAGTCCTCAGCCACCAACCCAAACCCTTCCCTGTGCTGAAATGGGCACTCACGTTGGTTGGCTTTAGGAAGTCCATTCCATCTTCTCATCTGAGGTGGGGACTGTTACTTGTGGGCTTAGATGGATTGTCCCGTGTTAAGCTGTGTGTGGGAACTTTAAGATCATCAAGTCCAACCATTAATCTAGGACAGTCCTTAAGTGACAGGTCTACAAGTCTTATAAATACCTCCGGAGATGGTGACTCCACCAGTGCCCTGGGCAGCCTGTTCCAATGCTTGACAACCCTCCCTGGTGCAACTTGAGGCCATTTATTCTTGTCCTATTGCTTGTTACTTGGGAGAAGAGGCTGACCCCACCTCACTACAACCTCTTTTCAGGTAGCTGTAGAGAGTCCTGACCTCAGGAGGTTCCCCTCGAGTCTTCTCTTCTCCACACTAAACCCCCCAGGTCCCTCAGCCCTTCCCCATCA
>NW_009926457.1:1569-3032 GCF_000696875.1 Nestor notabilis
CCATCGGGGCGCTTATGGAGGCGAGAATGCTGGTGGCTTGTTGGCTGCCTTGGCACAAGCTGCTCATGTTCAGCTGCTGTTGACCAACACCCCCTGGTCCTTTTCCAGCGGGCAGCTTCCCAGCCACTCTTTACCCAAGCCTGGAGCACTGCGTGGGGTTGTTGTGACCCAAGTGCAGGACTCACTCAGTTGTATGAGGTTCACCGAGTCCTAGTGAGCCTCATGCTACTGGCCTTGGCCCATTGACCCTGCCTGTCCAGATCCCTCTATAGAGCCTTCCTACCCTACTGCCCAACTTGGTGTTGTCTTCAAACTTACTGATGGTGCACTCGATCCCCTCATCCAGGTCATTGATACTCAATAGAACTGGCCCCAGTACTGAGCCCTGGGTGACACCTCTTGTGACTGGCCACCCACTGGATTTATCTCCATTCACCACCACCTTCTGGGTCTGGCCACCCAGTCAGCTTTTACCCAGCAAAGAGAACACCCATCCAAGCCATGAGCAGCCAGTTCCTGCAGGAGAATGCTGTGGGAAACAATGTCAAAGTCTTTAGTAAAGCATCTTTGTGTGTGTCTTGTTTCCTCAACATGGAAGAGGGGATGGAGGAGAAGGTTATCACCACTTCCCTGTGAGGTTTCCCTCCTTGTCCAGCCTGTGGACAGGAGAGTGGTCAGGGGACAAGTTGAAGGGTTAGGGGACTTTGTATGCTGTTACATTCCTCTGGTGCTTTTTCTAAAGTCATGATGATTTTGGGTGCTGATTTGCCTTTAAGTGGTGACTGTGTGAAATTCCCCAACCTAAGCAAGAAAGGTGGGGAAACCACTACAGAGAGTCAGGAAATGAAGGTGATTTAGTTGTTGCTGGTCCTAATGGGTTCTGTCATAGAGGTCCTGGCAAATACTTAATGGAGCAAAGATGTCAGATTCCAGCATGAGAAATAGCTCCGTTCCTGGGAGGAGGCTCTACCAGGCCTTTTAATGACCCCCAGTGGCCGAGATCAGTTGTATCTCATCTGCAGCTCTGCAGATAGATACGTGTAGGCACAGATGAAAGGCTTTGCAGCAAAAGTCACGTTCAGAACTTGGCTACATAGGAGCCAAGTGCTGGGAAATAACGTGGTCATTAGCACAGGCTTGGGACCCAACCAGGGTTTCCTTGTTGCGATGCTGGATGTGGGGCTGCGGCGTGCAAATGCTTCCCCATCGGCTTGAGCTCAGCTTCCTCTGCCTGTGTCTGGATTTAGAAGCTCAGAAAATAGATCAGGATATTGGCTGTGTCTTCTGGGAGGAGCAGTGCTGGGTTTGAAGATGCAGTCATACAAAAATAAAGAACTGAAGGTTGGTGTGCTGGAATCCAGGAGCTTTTCTGTCCCTTTATTTTTTAATAGACATGATAACCAGAGCTCAAACTTCAGTGCTCCATAGGAAGCCTGAAACTGATTCTGCATTTAGGTTGGAAA
>NW_009926458.1:0-3845 GCF_000696875.1 Nestor notabilis
CTGGTCAGATCTGTCGTTATCTCAACCCTTTAAGCCCCACACGGGGAGCCAAAAGAAACTGTCATGGTTCAAGCCCAGCCGGCAACACAGAACCACGCAGCCACTCACTCCCTCCCCCCACTCCCAGAGGGATGGGGAGGAGAATCGGAGGAATGTAACTCCCACGGGCTGAGATAACAGCACTCCAGTAACTAAGGTATAATACAAATCACTACTGCTACCAATAATAATGATAAGGGAAATAACAAGGGGAGAGGACACAACCGCTCACCACTCGCTGACCGATACCCAGCCCGACCCGAGCAGCGTTCTGGGCCTTCCGGGTAACTCCCCCCAGTTTATACACTGGGCATGACGTGCTGTGGTATGGAATACCCCTTTGGCCAGTTTGGGTCAGGTGTCCTGTCTCTGCTTCCTCCCGGCTTCCCCTCCTCCCTGGCAGAGCATGAGACTGAGAAAGTCCTTGGTCAGAGTCAACATTACTGAGCAACAACTAAAAACATCGGTGTTATCAGCGTTGTTCCCAGACTGAAAGTCAAAAACACAGCACTGCACCAGCTACTAAGAAGGAGAAAAAAAATGACTGCTGTAGCTGAACCCAGGACAACAACCCAGCAACACAACAGGGCACAAGCAGTCCAGAAGGTTTGCATTGGTGAAAAATTCCTAGCACAGATGAACAAAGAGCTGATGAAGGGAGACACTCTGACAGATCTCATGATCTCATACTTACAAAGAAGGACAGGTCAGGGATGAGAAGATCAAGGGCAGCCTTGGCTGCAGTGACCACAAGATGGTGGAGTCAGGATTTTAAGAGATGGGAACAAAACAAATAGGTGGATAACATCCTGGAACTTCAGAACAGAAGACTATGATCTGTTCAGGGATCTGCTTGGAAAAAAATTCATGGGACATGGCCCTGGAAAAAAGAGGGGTCCAGGACAGCTGGTTGATTTTAAGGATCACTTCCTCCAAGCTCAAGAATGGTCCATGCCAGTGAGCAGGAAGCCAAGCAGCACTGGCAGGAGGCCTGCATAGACCAAAAAATTGCTCCTGGCAAAACTCAAATGAAACATACAAGAGGTGGAATCAGAGAAAGTTGACACAGAAGGAACAGAAACACTGTCTGAGCACACAAAAACAGAATTAGGAAAGTCAAAGACCACCTTGTGTTGCATCTAGCAAGAGACATGAATGGCAACAAACAAGAAAGGCTTACACAGCAGCAAAAAGATGGCATGGGCCCACTGCTGAATGAGAAAGATCATGGAAAGGCTGGGGAACCAACAGCTTTCTTCATCTTGGCCTTTAGCAGTAAGATCAGCCTTCAGCAATATCCCAGACCCCTGAGATCAGAGCTGGCCAATATGACTGGCAAGCCCACTTTCAAACAAATTTTGAAAGGTTGTAGCAACAGGGGTTGGCTCCTGAGGACTGGAAGGCAGCAAAGGTTATTCCTGCCTTCAAGAAGGGCAAGAAGGATCTGAGTGACTACTTACCAGTCGCCGTCATCTTGATCCCTAGGCAAGTGGTAGAGCTTAAGTCTGGACTAAGAGCTTAAGTGAACAAGCTTAAGTATGGACAATGTAAATGGACAATGAGTCTGAAAACTGCCTGAACTGGTGATCTCAAAAAGTTTCTGATCAGTGGCATAAAGTCCAAGTAGAGGCCAGTCACTAGCACCAAGACTGAGACCAGGGCCAGCACTGTTCAACATCTTCATTCATTACCTGCATGATGGGACAGATCACACCCTCAGCAAGGTTGCAGACAATACAAAATTGGAAGGAGTAGCTGATATGCTGGATGGCTGCGCTGCCACCCAGAGGAACCCAGACATGCTGGAGAAATGGGCTATGAAAAACCTCATGAAGTTCAATAAAGGGAAATGCCAAGTCCAGCACCTGGGAAGAATAACCCTGAGCACCAGTACACGCTGGGGGCCAACAGGCTGGAGTACAGCTTAGCATAAAAGGATCTGGTGTCCTGGTGCACATGTTAGCCAGTAATGTGCTTGTGTGGCAAAGAATAGTGACAGCCTCCTGTGCTCTGTGAGGGACAGCATTGCCAGCAGATTGAGATAGGTGATCTTTCCCTCTACTCAGCACTGGTGAGACATATTTGGAGTGCTGGGCCCATTTCTGGACTCCCCAGTACAAGACACACATTGACACACTACAGACAGTCCAATGAAGGGACACAAAAATGATTACAACCTTGGAGTATCTGACATATGAGGAGATGCCGTGCACACTGCTATTGTTTAGCATAGAGAAGAGAAGGCTTAGGGAGATCTTATCAAAGTGTATAAGTACCTGACGGGAGAGAATAAAGGTGACTGAACCACACTCTTCTCAGTGGCACGCAGTGACAAGAGAAGAGGCAATGGGCAGAGAGTGACATACAGAAAGTTGCATTTAAATACAAAAATCTTTTTTACTATGAGAGCAGTTAAACACTGAAACACGTTTCCCAAGGGAGGCCAAGGAGTCTCCATCCATGCAGATGTTCAAAAGCTGCCTGGACACAGCTTTGAGCAACCTGCTCTAAGTGACCCTGCTCTGAGTAGGGGAGGGATTTGGATTAGACAATTTCCAGAAGTTCCTTCCAACTTCAACTATTCTCTGATGCTTCGAATGCATTAATCATGGACTCTGTAGTCTTTAATACAGGTATACCTTATCAAATAGCAACTTGAGGTTATTATTAAATTATATTTAATATAATTTTGTCAATGACACCAAACGTATGAATAGTTAATCCCCCAAAATGATCTCTGAAACAGCCATTGGAAACTTGTGTTACTTCACAGCTTCAGTAACTTAGCTCATTACCTGGATCAAAGCCAAAGGTTTTTCTCTGCTCCTAATAAGAGCAGCTTCTTGCTGGAGCTCTTCCTCTATGATAGCTGAAAACATGACAGGTGCTATCACAGGAGAGCTAGTTGGTGATGCTGCTGACCAAGGACTGAAAAAAAAAAACAAATGACATTATGAGGCAACATCAAGAACAAGGTCAGCACAACACACAGAAAACAAGCTCCAGAATCTAAGATACTGTCAAACTTACTTATGACTCTCCAGCTGTGGAGAGTCCAGAACATGGTCTTCTAGGCCTGGGCTACTTCTAGTGGTGCTCCTGGAAAAACATAGGAAAGGAGTGTTAAAGTCACTGACAATTCTCCTGCATCATCTGTGAAGGACAAATTTACTATAGGCAATTACAAATGGGTAGGGTTTTTCCAGAGAAAAGGCATTAGGATGTAAGGCTGAATTTGTCTTTACTGTGATACAGTGACTAGAGGAGACACTGATGCTTATTTCCGACTACCAGAAAGTAACAGCTTTTCAGCTTGGCTATTAATTCTGGCATTTCACAGCATTTAGCATTTGAACAAAGGCGCTTTTTAAAAATAAAACCAGGAAAAAAAAATATGTAAAATAGTTAACTGAGTTATGCGCTAACATCACTGACTATAAATGTTTGTAATTAATATAAAAAGAATATGGCTTCAAGACAGAAAAAAACCCAAACAACTGTCCTGTCTCAAATTAAGTGCTTCATGTAAAAGAACCACTGCTGTGATAACACTAGTAAATTATTTGTTCAAGTGTAAGCTAAGAAATTAAGAGACTTTCTGTACACATCCTGCAACCACCTCTCACATTCATACAAATAGCATAAAGCTGGGACTGAAAAAAAAGAATCCTAAAATACCAGAGTTCCCAGCAGCAAGATATCTTATTCAGCTGCAAAATATTAACCTCTCAATAAAAAGAAGTTGCATTTGGTATGTTGTATGCTTTAAGAGACAAGTATATTTGTCAGAAAAACCCCTCCTCAGC
>NW_009926458.1:3876-37553 GCF_000696875.1 Nestor notabilis
ACAGAGACCTATTCTCATTATTTAATACCTATCTTTGGCAATGTCTGTGATTTCCAGGACTCTAAAGAAGTGTTACAACATACTGTGAAATGCTAGCAGCCTTCTTTGAGTAATTCTACGCCACTGTAAAAAACTTGTAAGGGTGTTGGCATTTCAATATATCAGTCTCAATTTTCTTTAGGGCTTTGGTAATCTTCTGTAAGTGGCCACAAACCCTTGGAAAGGAGGAAATCCTACAGAAACCTAAGAGAATTCCAATAACTAGTAAGCTCTCTGCCTGGAATATTTTCCCCAAAACACAATTCCAAGGTCAACAAAACCCATATTCCTACTGCTAAGCAATGATGGCAAGATCTCAAGAAAAAAAGTCTGAAAAGCAACTTCCATCATTAAAATGGCATTTAAATGAACCATGCTCAGGTTTTTGTCATAAAATGTAACTTTGCCCACCAAACAGCTAACTACTCAAAGAACAGAATGAACACAAATTTAACTGCTCAGGGAAAAGATACATGTATTTGCAGAAACAGCTGCCAGGGCATAACACTGGATTTCAAAAGAGGCTTTCTACAGTGTCACTCCATTGAATCAAACCCAGCAAATAAACCTTCCGGTAGGTCATATTGCTTGTCTGATTCCACTGGAAAACACAGTTCTTGTCAGTCAAGATGATCCTTCCCCTCCTTCTTCAGTATTGATGATCATACCGTATGCTGACAGAACAGACAGTGGTACACTGTATGGAGAGGAAACCAAAGAGGTGTGGTGCTCTCCAAACTGGAAATTTCCAGATAACCACTGTTACAGAGCTTTTAAAGAACTGATACATGAAACCACAGCTCCATGGCAAGACTGGTCAAATTTGCTGTACAATTCTACAGACTGAGTATCTATATAGCTTCAATTGCTTTATT
The DNA here is from genome assembly GCF_000696875.1 of Nestor notabilis. Lineage (NCBI taxonomy): Eukaryota > Metazoa > Chordata > Aves > Psittaciformes > Psittacidae > Nestor > Nestor notabilis. The sequence goes on from NW_009926458.1 coordinate 4,791, forward strand.
TTGACCTCATTAATACACAGTGTCTTTTCCGTAGGTGCTGAAGAACAGTGAAAAATAGAAAAAAGGTAGAAAAATCAGTACTTTGCCTTTTTTTTTTCTTTTATCTTTGGTAAAAGAATACCAATGGTAGGTTAGAGAATCTTACTTTATTTAAGAAAGGTCTTGGGTCATGCCAGATAAGGGTGATTAACAAATAATGGGAATTCTGTAAAACACTGAGTCAAGATCCACATAACCAAATTTATTATTTTTTAAGCAAGTTTCTCATAGCTCTGCTACCTAGATACCACCTTACTCACTTGACAGCTGGGTTAACTGTTATTTTACAGAATAAGTTAACTAAAAGAAATATAACAAAGTTACTGTTGGTGGATGCAATAAACAGAAAAGCTCAAACCAGTAGGCAATATTAAGAGATGCTATTAATTTAGCAAAGGATAAAAATGAACAATATGACTGTGGAACACAGCAATGAGAAATTCAGAAGTACAAAACACAAGACTGAAGTGAAGGCTGTATGTAGTAGTTACAAGCTGGGAGTTTTTCAGCCTGAAGAGAAAAAGGAGAATCCAGGGTTTACTGACCACGGTAACAAATCAGAAGTATGTGGCTGAAGAAAAATTGTCTCCATTTGAAACAAATACTTTTACCAACACATACCACAGTGGAGAAAGTTTATTTGGATGAGCTTTTATTTTTGGTCTCATAGGTTCAAGGAAGAATGCTCTAAATTGTCATTGTTCCAACCCACAGTATTCTATGATGCAGAGAAGAATAAGTGATATTCAATCTTCCACTGATCATCTTCTGAGAGATGACAAAAAATTATCTCTAACCTTGCAAAGGAAAGAATGAGAGAGCCTCCTCCAAACACAACATCAGATAATTTGCCTTAAGTCAACAAGCATGGCAGAAGGGTGGCAGGAATGAACAAGCAACTCTACATGGACTTGGAATTCAAAAAGCACAAATACAAACAGTAGAAGCAGAGACAGCCTACACCAGAGGAAAGTCTAAATATTACTTCTGTGTACAGGAACAGAGCTGTAGGAGTCAATGCTTGGCTAGACCTGAAACAACTGAGGGAGGTGCAGGACAAAAAGAAGGGCTTCTATACTAGCCAGACCTAAAACAAACCAACAAACTAACCACAGTGTTTTCCTGATGACTAGAAAAAGCTAAATGTTATAGCCATTTTCCAGGAGCATATAGGGAACTACGGACTGATCAGTCTCACCTCTATTCTCGGGAAGACTGTGGAGCTAATCCACCTGGAAGTAATTTCTAAGCGCATGCAGAACAAGAAAATGACTGGGCATTGATTTATGACATCGATTTATGACACAAGGCAAATTGTCTCTGACCAAACTGGCTGCCTTCTGTGGTAGGATGACAGGCTCTGCAGACAACCAGGGAGCAGTGGATGTTCCTTAGCTTCAGCAAGGTCTTTGACATGTTCTATTGTCATGTCCTTATACTCAGTCAGAAAAATATGGACTGAATAAATGGACTACCAGATGGCTGGAAAATGGGCTGGATTGAAGGACTTCAGATGTTGCACAAAGTGCAACTGGAAACCAAGTACTAGTGATGGTTCTCAGGGACTAATGCTGTTTAGCATCTTTGGTAAAACAGAGCATGCTCTCAGCAAAGCCACAGATGGATGGGGAGAGGGTGGGGAGGGTGCAGCAGTCCACAGTCTGGATGCCAGGCTGCCATTCAGAAGGCCTTCAAGAGGCTGGAGAGATGGGCAACCAAGAACTCATGAATTTTGAAGGCAACTGCAAAGTCCCATATTTAGAAAAGAACAGCCCCATGCAGCAATACAGGTCAGAGACTGGCTGGAGAGCAGCTTTGCAGAGAAGGACCTGCAGAGTCCTAGCTGGCAGCAAGTTGAAGATGAATCGACATGTGCCCCTGCAGGAAAGGCATCCAACTGCATACTGGGCTTGTACTAGCAAAAGTGCAGCGAGGTAGATAGAGATTCTTCCCCCCTCTGCTGTATTTGTTAGTCTACGTACAGAGTATCATACTCAATTTTGGGCTCCTCAATACAAGAAGGATGCTGTCAGGATGCAACAAGTCTAGTGGAGAGCTACAAAGATCAGGGGCTGGAGCACACCACAGGAAGAACTGTGTTTTGTTAATCCTAAAGGGAGGCAGGTAAAGGGTGGTATTGTCTTCAACTGCTTAAATGGAGATTAGAGAAAAGATGTAGCAAGAATCTTCTTAGAGGTGCACAGTCATAAAGAAGCAGCATACACAAACGAAATACGACATCCCAGTTAGATATAAGGAATGATAATACATCCCAGTATGGGGACAATCACACATGGGAACACATTGCCCAGAAAGTCTGGGATATCTTCATATTCAGTAGCAGTCACAACTCAACTGGACCAGGCCCTGAGCAACACGATCTAGTTTGACTTATTTTTAGCAGTAGGCTGAACTAGAGAATCTAAATTATTCTATGATTTCAACAGTAGGGAACTACTTTTTAGTTGAAGTCTAGATAAATCAGCTTCCAGCTTTTACTACATTTAAGATAGTAACATAATAAAGAGCAAGAAAGAACCAGAGAAAATGAAGGAAGGAGTTCATGAAAGCAGTTTTTTTGCTTGCTGGTTTGTTAATTAAGAGCATGTTTGTACAACTTACTAAATGCCTTTATTCTGGTGTCATCTCTCAACTTTATCTCTTTTTACACCTGCTTTAATAATGCTCACCTTCCTGCACATTTGACACCTACCCTTTTCCTGCTCACAATCCAAAGAACTCACAGCACTATCATAAATGAACCCAAGTAGATTGTTACAGTTAACAAACCTGTTTCAGTATAGAGAAAAAGGTCTTTCCAGAGTAAGACTTCTGAACAAAAAACCCCAAAATGACCCAAAAACCACAACAGGAATTTCCAAAACATGGAATTAATAGTTCTAGTGTCACAGCACTCTCTAGTGATCAATTAAAAGTTTAAATACCTGTGTAATCTCCCTCAATTTAAATGTGCCTTTAAAATGTAGGAAGCAGTTCACATATTTTGAAGCTGTTTATACATAGGTACATCTGTGTTTCTCGCTAGCAAGACACTCAGTTCAGATATTAAATCAACTGCAGATATTTCAACATGCTAGATTAATTCTCAGCTGGCATCAAAATAACTAGGAGAAATGGAGTAGATGGGAAATGTGAAGCTAATACACACAGAAAAATGGAAAAGCAGCCTCAAAAATATAGAACTTGGAAACCTGGAAATCTTGAAAATTAAAGACTGATGCAGAGACGTAAATGATTCTGCATGGAAACAAACCAGCCAAATATCATCAGTACTGAACCAGCCTGATTAACTCAGCTGGCTGAACTTGCCATGACTCCTGCACAGCCACCAACATGTCCCAGCACTTAGCTCCGCAGTGTTTCTTTAGGATATTTTTCTTTTGAAGCCAGTTCAGGTCCAGTGTCTCCCTGATCTAATGACTGCTCTCAGAAAAGGAACACAAAGCCTGGTCTCCTGCAGAACCCCATGGGTTTTGCTGTACCATTTGAGTCATGTACTATTTATTAGCTCATTATTAGCCATGCCAGAACTAGGCCATTCCCACGCGAAGCCACAAAGACTTGTTTCCACTAAGACTCTTCACTGCTCCCTGGAGTAACACAGTGAAGACAACCCAGGCTGCCACAACAAAGTCATGTCAGGCCTATGTTTTCAGCTTAGGCTATGAGTTAGACATGCACAGCTGCACAGTGTAACTCCCAAGGCTGAGCTGTCCCTGGAAACAATGCAGCCACATCCACACAGCCCAGCTTTTAGGTTCATCTGCCTCTGAACTGAATTTGGTTCACATCTCCACATTCATGACATGGTACATGTACAGAAAATTTCTGGGCTGCATAAACTAGAAGGTGACAGTATATGGAAAAGTCTTCATGCAATCACCAAAAAAAAAAAAAAAAAAAAAAAAAAAATCCTCATCCAGGGACTACTGCACAGTTTATCCAAAGAAAAAAAAGACAAAGCAGGAACAGTAGCCATGCACGTATCTTCAGTGTCTCATCACTGAGCCCGACATCAACAGATGAGGATTACTTACACTCTACACACATATAATTTCCTTTCTTTAAAAAGGAAGGGTTTGGATAATTAATCTTCACAGAAATAGCCCTTCAATGCCACAGGCAAAAATCAGAGCCTACTGTAAAAGGAACTGTCAAAGAATAAAATTACCTCGAACTAGAAACTCAGCTCCTAACTTTCAGATAGATGAACTAGTCACCTAGGCTCTTTATACCCAATAGAGAGAAATAAGCATCTTCAGACACAATTCAAAACAACCTGAAATAGCTCTGGAAGTGCTGTCCTTTCCAACTGATAATAGTCAATCTAGTCATCTAGGCTCCCACCAGCCTAATGTATCATTTTCAGACAGCTAAAGTATTAGGCCTGGATTCAGCTCAAATAATCCACTTTGAGAGTGTGCAGACTGGCCAGACAGAACAGACTAGATGGAGCAATGCCAAAGGAAAAGAAATGACTTTATGAAGATCACAGAGCAAGTGTGACAAAGCTAATAATAGCACCCAGTGCAAATTCCCTTATCACCAGCTCTTGCCATCTCCCATATGACAAAAAGCTTTATAATTTTGCTAGCAACGAAATTAATGATACCTGGTTTTCCACAGATTTGTCCCTACATCTCCGCTCATCACAGAAAATTTCAGCTTTAACCCTCTGTTCCTGAAGAATGCCTTCCCATCAAACACACTCTCCAAATTCTCCTACCTCTCTCTCTTCTAATACTGTCCCACACAATGTTCCTATATTTCTACCCTCATTTTTATTTCATCTACCAACAGGTCACATTCTACTTCTGTCCTAGGGAAACACCAGTTTTTATACAAGCTGAGCAACCAAGAGGAAGGTCCAGCAGAACTTTCTTTTCCTCATGGAGGAGGCAATTTTTGAAGGTGGCTGGAACAAGACTTTGTAAGAAAAACTGGGAGTTAATGGGTGTCAAGGCTCCCTGTGCACCAACAGGCTCTGCAAACTTTTATCGCCCAGTGCAGATGTGTAAACTTGAGTCAGGCTGCTATGAACAGAGTTAAGCTGTAAGGCAGAGCTGTGCGAAGGCTCATAAGGGCTCCCCCTCTTTGCTCGGAACCTGCGTTTAAGCTCAGTCCATCAGTCTTAGGCCTTTCTTGAGCTACACTGCAGCTATGCCCAAGATCAGCCTTGTTGTTCCTGACCCAGACTTGACTTGCAAGGTTTGACCTCATCCCAATGGACCCATCTGTACTTACTGACCGTGGCTCACCCTGGTTTCTGTCACAGACCCTGCCCTGCTCACTTTATTCCAGCACAGTGGGTCTACGCTCGTGCCTGGGAGGCCACTGCCCAGCCAGGCCTGCTGTGACACTTGGCTCTCCAACCACCACGGGGCAGCTGGCCTGTGCTGCTTCCAGACAATGGTTGAGAAAGTATAAGATTTTCAGGCCCAGGTCTTCTGTATTATTAATATATTTGAAATGCACAGCATTCAAAGTTACTGATGATAGGGGAAGAGATGCAGGTGGGTAGACAGATGCAGGAAGGTCAGTCATACAGACCTTCAGGAATAAGGCTGAGATTTCTTTCCTCAGCTTAGACAGTTATTTTAACCCCAAAGAGAGGTTTTATTTGAGGTAGCATGAGGATGTGTGGCTAAAACAATCTGACCAATGATCAATATTGTCTAATACTAGACACATAATTCACATGTGCCTCAGAACAAGTTGTCCTTAGAACTGTAGTCCCCCAGTAATTACAATACACAGACATAACCAATGCATCAGTATTTCAGTAAGCCCTCTTAATCCATGAAAACTTTGACCTAAACAACTAAGTCAGCAATGTGCCAGAAATGTTTGAAAAAACTGATTTTATCTACTCAGATGTTACAAAGAACTATTCCTAAGCAAATTCTGTTTCATGCATGCCATATGCAAATGCTAAAGAATATCTAATTTCTATAGAAGTTAGAAAATACAGGTTTATAATTTTTTTATTTTTATACATACATATACAAATGTACACACACTTACGTAGTTTGCCCAGAGCCTGAAATGATTGTCCCCATATATATATACAGAAGCCTGTCCATATATACAGACACAAACACTTCAAATGTCCAACAGAATATTAGCATTGGAATTAAACTGCTTTAGTCTTTAAGCTTCCTATTCGTAAGAATATTCCATTCATAAAATACTATTAACAGAATCATTGAAAGAATGCTCACAGGATTATATTTTTTTTTAATGACAATTTCATCCTTTCACCAGAATTTAAACAGGTTATTGTGGTTCTTGTCTAATGGATGATTAATTAGGAAAAGCCTGCTCTCTTACCTTACGGTGTTTTGGGCTGATGAATCCTCAGTTCCTTTATATCCAGCTCGTTTGATACTAGTACCAGGAGAATTATTTGCACTCATACATTTTTCTTCTTCCATTACAAGATCACGGAATGACTTTGGCAAAGCAGAATGTAATGAAGATGACCTAAAAAGAAACCCCAAACCAACTCCTTTTATACTTGCAGTTTCCAAGACTCCATATTGTTCCATGATAGAAAGAAGGCCCCTTCAGTTACTAAAAATAAAAATACATTATTACCTAGCTTTTGTAACTCATCATTATGTTGCTAGGCCTCATTTATCAAAATTGGTCATTTTGGGTCAAATAGGTAAGCATCAGAAAATACATACTTCTGAGAACAGAACAAGCCAGTAGTATGGAAATTTCATTAGAAGGAAAACCAACAACTTAAAATACCCAAGCTCATCCCTCCATCTATTCCACACCTAACCCTAACCTAACACTCTCAGAAAGCAATTTTATTTTCACAGAAACCTTGTTTTAGACAAGCTGTATTCTTATAAATCACACAATGCTTTAGTACTTTCATTTTAATACTGTTAGTTTATCACCACGGAAGTCAAGTACAGCTGATGATCTATCCGTAAGATATTGAATGAGTTACTCATACCTGCTGGAGGCGATATAAATCACTTACTCCACACTCAAATTCCTAAAACCAATAGGCTTTGGTTTTTTTAACTTGCTGAAAGTATAGTACACAGCACTACTGAATTAGAGCCTGCATATTATCTTTCAAAAATAAACAAGTATGAAAATATAGCAATTTAGCATCACAGCTATGCTGAACATTTTCTGAGCCAAAAGCCTTTTTATTTACAGAATTCAAGGTAGTTACCATTAGTCTTCCCCTTACCCGTCAAGGCTTTGGAATTAATTCTTCATACATTTGCTCACATCTAACTATACTAACCGCAGCAGTCCCACTCACTGTCAAATACATATTGGAAGAATAGCTCTGTTCATTACCTACTCAAAGAAATACAAGATCAATTATAAACACTACTGAAGTAAAACTAGCTTTCTATACAATACTAATTGCTGTACAGCCAACATAAGCAGCAAAGCATCTTAAGCCAAAGACTGTCGAACTCCATCTATGTGGTATACAATTTAAGGCAACAAACAAGGCAACTGAAACATCGCAACACTGTGTCTGAAATCTCACAACAAAAGTAAGTGAAAGTTATAGATGATGTCTGAACCCCCTGCTAAACCACCCAGGCTTATGCCTGGGAGGGTTCTGTTGTTGGGTTTTTCCTCTTTTTTCATTTAATATTGCACAAGCAACGTAGAAGGCACAGAAAGCAGAATGAGAACCTCCAGATGCAGGGGCTCAGAGTAATTTTGCACATCCTCTATTCCTGCCACCAGGTGGCACACAAGAGGCTGGGCAAGTGTTTGACCAGAACTTCCCCATACCTATTATACCAAGCAGGTAAAAAGTTCCCTTGCGATCTGCTGACACAGAAGCTTCTTTTGGACTAACAGTTTAAGTAGCCTACCTATTTTCATGGAATTTCTGTACTGCAATCAGATCCATCTGCAACACAGCACCAAAACTCCCCAAAAAACCCAAAACACCACCCCCCCTCTCCCCCTCAGAAAAACAACCCTGCATCATTCTCACCTTATGAACCTATACAGAACAATTACTGGTGTCTTAAAATGGTTCAGCTTAAACTGGTAAAAATTTTCCTAACAGCAACGATTCTGTATTTCATCTTGTATTGCCTGGTACACTGTAATTTCTATCAAATTTGTAACATTAGAAAAACTAATTTATACATCTTTTTTAAAGAAGTGAATGCAACTAAGTTCCTTTAAGCTGTAGCTGCAAAACATGAAAGCAGGAAGTTCCAAAACAGCTGTTGATGTTTCAGTGTAAACTGGATACTGACAAACTGACAACCTAGACATTAAAATACACAATTGCCAATTCTCAAGAGAGACTTCAAATATTTCTTTTATGCCTCCACTCTTGAAAAGCCATAGGCTTTCCTGAGGTTAAAAAAACCACCAAAACAAATAAATACCAGCCCCCTCCCTTTAGATTTGTAAAACTAATAAAGTTAACACCCAGCTTCTTGCACAACATACTCTCAAAGTATTGATAGTGTGACTCCTCCCCACTTCTAATTTCCACTTCTCTTCAAAGGAGGAAACGTAGGTTCAGTCCCCTAAAAACTGTGAAACTGGGGGACTTTTTGGTGGAAAAGGTAGGACATTGTGAATAATAGACTCTGTCTTTTAGTCAACCAAAAAGAGTCGGAAGGTCCCACACCCTTCTGGCAAGTGTGCTCACTGCACATCCAAGATGAGTATCTTATTTCCTTGGGACACAAGTTCTATGGCTTTGACTATACTGCATGTGTGGAAAGCTCAATATATTGCCAAATGCTTAATAGTCTGTTGTGAATTTACAGAATATAAAACTTTGTAAATACAATATAAGAACAGATGAATAGCACTGTTTTACCTTACACACAAAAACACAACTAGAGGGGCAATCAAATAGCTGATGGCTGGCCTAGAGCAGCTTAAAATCTATTCAACAAATGCACTCTTCCAGCAGCTAGGCGTAATTTTAAATATTCATATACCTCCCACTAGTTCTTTGCTTGAACTCTTGAGCTACCAGCATTTTCCAGATCAGCAGCCAGTGGAACGCTGCAGAGGAACGTACAGAATCATGCATGGTGACCACATGAGCATTAGATGGATTCCATCCTCCTGAAGCATACCCTGGCCTTTCCACTTAAGATGGTTTGTGTAACACAGTAGGGCCCAGCTACTTTCAAAAACTGTTTCATCAGAACCTTAAGAGAACAATGTATTTTCTGGACACAGTTATCTAAGCATATTAAAAAAAATCAGTCCACACTTTTTAAATGCAAGGAACAGTTCACAGGCAGTTGGTAGTTTAAACTTAGATAACAATAGGTAAAGAATTTTCTCTCAGAAAGTAGATGAATAGCATGAATACCATTCAGATGGCAGATTGAGGAAGTTATGCCCCAAACTTTTGTATGTCTTTTTCATCAGTTTCTCTTAATAGCTTACTTTCTGTACTAAGAAGTAAATCATTTAACTAGAGGCATCTAGCTCATGTGCTTCAGTCAACCAGTACAAATACTTCTAAAGAATCATTTATCTCACACTGAAAAGTAGGACTTCAGGAACCAACAAAAGTCTCTTCTAAAGAAACCCAGATAACTAGGTAAGCTATGCAATGTCCTCCAAAGCCTACTTCAGGCTTTATTGTATCTGAAAGTTGTGTATGAAGGGAAAAAGGGAAAGACTCAGCTGGAGAATAACATCATCCCACAGAAGAGTTCTCGTAGCCCCTTCTGTTGATATCCAAAGTCTGAGAGAGACAAGCATATAGAACTGCAGCTTGAAAAGGGCTAGTAAAACAAAAAAGGAAATTCATTGATAATATTTAAGATGACTGGTCAAAAATACCCATGAAATGCCTACAACAGTGACAACTAACATCAGCCCGAGCCATGGAATGGCAGGGGGAGGGAAGATCCTTTGAAGACTCTACTGTGACCACAGAAAGGCCCCTGACTTTGCTGGGTGACAGAGAAAAAGGATCGACTCCTGCAGGCCCTGGTCCACTTCATCAGCAGCACCCCTCTGAGTCACCCATCAGGTACTGCAAAAAAGTGTGGCTTTCCTGGTCCTGCCACTCTGAGTCACTGATGGGTAGAACGGTGGTGGGTTTGTAACAACACATATATTAATGTGTGAATAAGCCCATGTGATTTGTGTATGAAAGACTGCAGATGTAGTGAGCGGCCCAAAACTGAACAAAGCATCTGAGGCCTCACCAGTGCCAAGTACAGGGGGATGATCACATCCCTAGCCCTACTGGCCACAGCAGTTCTGATACTAAGCCAAATAACTAACTTGCTGCTTGACCTGCGGTATCACCTGTGTAAAGCACATAACATGTTCCTTGGAGCATTTGACAAGATCAGTGTTAAGGATTCTGAAATTCATCCACTCACTAGAATTCTGAAGACAAATCTTGCAAACCTTGTTTCTGCTATTGTGAAGGTGCCAATTACAGTTCAGAGGTCAGGTAGAGTCCAAATCCGTCAGTGTAAAGCAACTTCCTCTTTAAGACAAAATTACGGGCTCTGCCCAGTGTTGTACCAGAATAATTTTTGGGGGCTGTGGGAGTAAATGAGACCCTAAATTTCAGTATTAGGTGTACATGGTTGAAAACAAATTAAGTCAACACGTACGTAAGTCCTACTTGTATAAATCAAAATGAAAGAATTCAACCTTTTCTCAGATTCACTTGAAATACTGTGTGCTAGGTATTTTTAAAATCAGGTCATCTTAGGCAGTTCATTTTAGTACTTTACTGTAATAACATAGCTCTATAGCTTGTAAGTGGAACACTACAAATACATGGCATATAACTTTTTTTAAAAAAGTATTAATCAAGCCCTGATACACAGATGCCTACTGAGAAGATTTCTCATCCCTACTTTACTGACCCTTGGAGGAATCCCAGCCAGTCGCTGCCAGAATCACTACTTGAAGGACACGCCATGCTACATTACCTCAAATTCACCAAACAACTCCCCATTTCAGATCAGATTTGACAAACCCTGTAAAATAGTAAAGCCTTTTTAATATATGGCTGAACGTACTGTATGCTGGCCACTAGAGAAGCAAAGCTTGTTCTGGTATCATAACTGGAAATAGAATACCATTTTAGAATCAATTATGCTGCACAATTTTGGGATGATTACATGATGCTGTCACAGGTTTTCAAATATGTTTACATTTTAAACACCATTTCTATTTTACCATTGTCATGTTCTGGGATATTAGTATGGTCTTAAACTAAGATAATAGCATACCAATAGACCTATGCAGCATCCCAAATAAATCTAAAGGTTTTTTAAACTCAAGATACTGATCATAAGAGCATCCACCCAAAAAAGGTGGATGAGGTAACAGATACATGAAACAGAGCAAAGCAGCAAGAGGTTCTAGATATTACCCCAAACCTTTTGACAAAAAACGCCTTTCAGGAAGCAACTACTGCCAGGAAGCAGCCTACCTTTTCCTGAGTTAGCCAGTGATGAGGTTTTTTTTTTCTCTCCATAGACTCATTAAGTATCTAACAGGCTACATGTCCGTTTTGAACTTACAAGAGCATAAAGGCAAAGATTCCAGCAGATGCTTACTACTCTTATTTCTGAAAAGAGCAACCAATTAATGTGAAGGGTCAAAGGAAAGAGAGCCAAAAGACACACGAGGGAGAGAGATAGCTCTAATTGTGGAAAATAAGCCTATTCTTTGAAAGACAGATTCCTATTTTACTTCAAAATCTCTCCAATACAAAAGGAAAACTACTACAATAGCATTTAACTCAGCTAAACTGTGTAACAAAGAAAAAAAAAAAAAAGACAGAGAGAGAGAAAAAGGATTTTATTTTAAATTAAGTGATTGTGGTAGGTATGCAGCAAGCTTTGTTCCCACAAGACCAGGTAAGCTCTAGAGAGGGGAGACTCATAATTCTTCTAGGGTACCATTACAGAAGCAACCTGCAAGAAAAGTCTAGTCCTTCTTGAACAGGGAACGAGGGAGAACTGCCCAACATTTACCTCAAAGTAAGAGCATGTGCTATTTATTAAACTTCCATAGCTTGCAACTTTTACAGTTATGTCTTTATGCTTTCACCTAATACCAACTGCAAATGTTAAGAACAAAAAACATGAATAGGGCTAGCACCTCATTACAGTCATTGTTGTAAACCTAGTTCATTGAACAGATGATAAACCATTTTTCCATCTGACCGTGATGCTAACCTGAACATTTACATTGTGTGTAATCAGAATTAAAAGTTACTTTAAATCCATTATGCATCCCTCTGCTATAAGAAGTCTCAGCAGCATCAATCACTCCCCCCAGCTCCTAGATACGTAACTTATGTGTAATTTCGTCACTTTTGCTCTACTCCAAAGTCATTCTAGCTCTTTTCCCCTGGAAGGGCTAACACTTCTCTATGTTTTTGTCAAAGAAAAAAAATACCATTCATAATGGTTTTCAATAATCATTTCCTGACTAAGTTTCAGAGCTTGTGCTCAACCTTCTTTTTCTGTGCTTCACTTTGACACCATCTGCAAATACCACATCACACACAGACAAGAACCAGATGGGACAGTCTTCTGACTCACTGTAGCAAAATTTCAAAGAACTGTTAAACTGCAACCACTGCATTTCCCTGCCCCCTTTGAATTTCTAGATTACTACCAAATGTAGATACAAATAGCTCAATGCCAGACTTTTTAATGAACAGAACCTAGGCCATTTTTATTTAAGAAACTGCTTCTAAGAGACTATTCAAAGTAAAAACACTCCAAAGAAGTGATATTTGACTTATAACATACCATGCATTCCCTAGTTTTGCAACTTTTGTAGGTGGGGGTGGTGCCGTTACTAGTGTAGTAGGCTCTGTGCTGCTAGTTACTGATCCATTATCTTTTGCTGCCAGAGCGATCATTTTCCTTTGCTTCTGAGAAAGCTTGATTCCATGAGACGCCATTCTGCTGTGAATTGATATTGAAAGAGAGATGTAAGATCAGTGTCTCTTGAGATGACTTGCTTTTAATCTTGCAAATTAAACTGAGAAATGCTTCCTTTATAGACCAAAATACATTGTCTTGAGTGTCAAAAGGGGAGTATAGGAGAGGGGAGGGATTGGATGGTTGGGGACAAAAGGAAGATCAATGTATGTCAAGAATGACAGAAAGAAAAGCATCATAAAACTATTTTTCACACAGATGTCTATGGATGAAAACAAGCAGAACAGGAATCAAGTCTCCAAAAGAGATGGACTACCACCAGATGAAGACTATTTCCTAATTTTGTGATTTTTTTTTTGAGACTGGCAGCTTAACTCCCTTAAACCAAAAATATTCATACATCAAAAAAAAAAAATGTATACAACATAAAGCCATTTTTTTCCCCTATTTGTAATAATATTTTTTTCCAAGTTATTTGGATTCTTCAGTCTTGGCTGTTTTGTTCACAGCTTCTGAATCTACCTAGCCAGAAACCCTTTACAAGACTGCAGTACTACTGTCCTAGCTCTCCTCTACAAGAATGTAGAGAAGACACTTCAAATGTCATGAAAGTCATCTCCAGTTCTCTTCCAGATGTTGCCAGTTAAGAAGCACTAGGTTTAATCCACTGCCTCCTGAAAACATACATTTATCTCCCTGTGTCTTTGGGATGCTTCTCTGAGCAAAAAACGAAGAACTGTCAACAGTGTGAAGTATCAACACATGGATGCTGGGGAGGTCAGAGAACGTGAGACAACAAACAAACTTCAGGATTGATTACACTACTGGTCCACAAGTAATTTCCAAAGTGCTAGGGACAAGAATTAATTAGCAACAGGAAAGCTCAGCAAAGCTTACCAGCTCGCTCTTTAACATTTCAACAGCTAAGACATGCCTTCACAGTAGTCGCTCAAACAAGATCACAGTAAAATAAAGGGATAAATTTTGTATGCTCACAGAAAAGCACCATAATGAACTGAAGTAAACAAAGCTGTTCAAAAACAAATATGACAGCTTTTCTCCTGCTTTTTTTAAACTAAACTGCCTGAACCACTAACTAAATTCATAATAGCCTGGTCTATCACACTTTTCTTTTATAGATTTTGGTTTTTTACCAACCCTGAATTTGCCTTTGGCATGGTTCCACATTTCTGCATACTTTCTTCAATTTCCATGATAGTTCTTAGATCCATAGCAGGAGGGCTGGCAGGGCTAAATGAAAAATAAAAAAGTTACTTTATAAGGCACTCACTTTTACTTACATTCCACAGGTCCAGCCTTCACTGAAATCCTCTAAATCATACATAAGATTGGTAACCGGATGTATAATTCATTTCTGTTTCCTCAATTATGGCAAACCTCAAATAGAATGTTTCTGACAAAACTTTTATAAATATAAACATATTTAAGAGCACACCATAAAAATACTTTCAAGACTCATTATGCTATGAAACAAAAAGATGTCAACTATGCTTACTTAAAAAAAGTGGATACCTAAATCCAGGATACTTACTTAATAGTCAGCTGCTCATACTAAGTCTTACAGAGGTGTTGCTTACAACTTTTGTGAAGGCTGAATAAGATCCTTCTTTGAAGAACAGGATTAAATTATTTCACGTGGCAAACAGAACGCTCTTTGCAAAGTTAGAGCTCTGTACAAACAGCAGTAACATTCTCAGACTTTAGCATCAGTTTCTTTTTCATAAATGATCTTATCTTAAAATTCCACAGAAATGAACATGAATTAAAACTAGACATTTCCAAGCTTTACCTAAAACTATATATTAAAACCTGTGTACTTAAAGGCATTTGTAAACTAAGCTGTGTTATAATTAGATTTAAGGACAAGCTTTGAAATAAAATATAGGCAGCACTGCCTCCGTCTCTCCCTACATAAACACAACTGCCATAGACTAACCAGTGAATTAACCACAGGGAGGTCACACCAAACCCTGTCGTCACTGCTCCTCCACAGCAGTTTAACCAAATACGCTATGGTAATAATCCTTTAAACATTCTACACAACAGTGCTGCCTGCTTTTTCCTGACATCATACTACCAATACCAGAAAAAGTGAAGAAAGAGTACAAGAGAAACCCATAAAGGCACAGTGACATTACAACAAAGTCCTATGATGTTATTTGCTCCCCTTCCATGCATGTTTTCTACCATCTGAAAAGAACTCTTAAGATAGCAGATGAAGATGGAGCAACCAAAGAGTTGGCTGTGGGATGTATTACCCTCTCTGCATAGGCTAGGCTTGCACAAATATAAAGTGAGACAAAACAGACTCCTAACAGACCCTGAATCCCAAACAATGTACTTCAGAGCTGCAACTTTTGATTTCTTCAGCTGTATGACCTGTTTTAACAAAGTCTATCAGCCACAAAACAGCAGAGCCTAATAGAACTGTAGGAAGTTATCCCTATATGATTCCCTAAAGCCTTAAACTCTTCTCTATTCAACCTTTATTGACAAATGTCAGAGACAAGACACCAGGCAAGACAGAACTTTAGTCTGTCACAGTACTGCTCATTTTAATATGCAGATACTGCTACAAAAAAAAAAAATAAAATTATTACTGTATCAGTTAAACCTGTGGCATTGATTCTCGTAAGTCTAAAGGCATGCTTTAAAAATGTCAAAGTACAACGGTGTTTCTAATGGCTTGGCCTGATTCTAAAAAAACCCTGCCAAATATTTTACAAAAAGTGTTAATTAAGAGGACTTAAAAATAAAACAAAACAAAAAAACAAAAAACCATTAGATGTCCAGACTGGTAGCACTTAAAATAAGTTAGCATATATGTAGCAGTTGCTTTTCTCAAAGAATAATTAAAAAAATTTACCACTCTAATGAAACTACCAAAACCTTTAATTCATGTGTAAAGTAATGTATGCTCCTTTTGAAGAGCAGATAGCTTTTTAGCCTGAACATTATTAACATCATTACCCAGTGCAGAACACTGACTGTAAGTTAGGTAGGCACTACAACTATTACTCCACCTGAAACTACTTGCTACCCAATTGGGAGAGCTTCCAGAGTTGGTTTTGGCACTGGGAATGGACTGTGGAACAGACTGTGCCAACGCTGATGATCCCTTGTATGACTTCATATCCTTATTAGGTTGAGAGGGTTTCATACCATGATTGCATGCTTTGTCCTTCATCTAAAAAAAGACAGAAAAAAGCTGGACAAACATTCTCACATGTGTAAGTGAAAAGACTTTAAAGGCTACCTCAAAAATAGCAACAATGTAGTGAATCCCTGATGAGTCTGCTATATTTGTACCTTTTTTTTTTTTTTGCTTCACACTTCACCCTGAACCACTTCAGTCTAAATACACATTTTGATAGTGGAAAATTCATGCGGAGATGTTCACTTCTGAAGCTTTAACATTTAACATAGATGCAATTCTCAAACTGATTTCTCTTTGCCACTTATGTCTGTTAACCTCAATGTTACTTCTGTCCAACTACAGTAGATGAAAAACTGTATGATTTTCCTGGAGTTTTTGGACTTGGTTTTGTTTTGGTTTTTTTTTTTTTGCTTCTGAACATGAGATTTGCTTTGCATGTTAAATGAAATATACAGAACCTTTACATAATTGCTCTTTTAATTTGAAATTTTCTGAACACTACAGCATATAAAAGTTACTATAGTACCATGTGAATAAATTACCCCTAAAAGATTTAATAAGGAATACTCAGTTTTATGTGCTTTATCAGGCAAACAATAACTACTTAAAGTTTTTTACATTGTTTTAAGCACAACAGCTTCGCAGAAGCACTCCAAGATACAAACTCTGCTTTTGATGGACCACATAAACACAAACAAATAAATTGCTAAGAGCAACGAAATCCAACCTCAGCCCTCTCTGGATGAAATCCTTTTGTGAAATCTGGGGACTGCAAGTCTCTGGGGCTACCCACTCCCACGTAACTACCTTCAGAGTCAGATGTTAAGAGTTCTGGAAGTGATTCTACAGAGCTAGTTTTATCCAGTTTTACTGAGCCTAAGAAATAAGAAGAGAAAGTAGAACTATTAAATCATGAAAGCCAGACTAAACAATGCTTAAAAAAAAAAATTAAAAACATGGAAAGTTATTCACTCCATATGACGATTACAAAATAACTAGCAGTTTACCAGGTCTACTATACTACGCTGCAGTAAGTGTAAGCAAATATAAGACTATCAAATATTTTTTCAGAATAAGATTACTCCCAGTTTTCTTTCCCCGTCTCACAATATACAGTTTTAGGAAGTAACACTGACACTTTTCTATTGAAAATGAAGTTTTCTACCATCTTTTCAATAAACAGTGACTAATAATTTTTTTTTTATTCCAGGAAAAAAAGAAAACAAAACAACCCATGTTAGCAGAAGTGTTCCACATATTAAAACAACATGGGAAAGTGTCCATTAAGCTTAGTTAATAAAAGACATGTTCCTACAGAATCTGAACTTTGCGCACAATCATAATATGACAAACATCCTTTCGAAAAAAACTTGGGAATTCAGTATTAAATTCAAATATAATGTTCCCTAGAAAAGAAATAATCATTACAAGATTCCCTTACTTAAGTATAGAAATTGTACTGCATTGCATATTAAACTTTATGTTCTGGTTTTATACCTGAAAGGAACCTCTTTCCCACTGACCTGTGGAGGCTGGACTCTGAATAATATCTGATAAATTATATCCTCCAGAGCTATTGGACCGTTTTCGTGGCTTCTTTTTTGCCTTATTTTTTGCTTTTTTGAAAAGGGCTTCCCTATTAAAAAAAAGAGAAAAATAATAAAAGAAAAGTAAAGAAAGAAAAAGAAAAAAAACCAAGATAGATTAAAGCCGAAGAAATTAAGCCTCAGAACTATCACTTGTCAACATCAAGTTTTTCAGTAAGCAGCAGCGGTGATACTTCAAGCAGTAATACCTGGTCCCACCAGCCACTGCTAGCTGTTTCTGCTCTGCTTATGCACTGACACAATTATTCAGTAAATGTTCTGGGGGTGGGGAATATTTCAAGAAGACAAGAAAAAATTCTTTCCAATCCAGATCTAGTCTCTCGTCTAGTCCACTACACAAAGACTTCTGCTGAGACAGTAGAATATACAGCAGCTGCACAGGCTGGCACTGCCACCTAGGTCAGATTGCAGCAACTGACACAAAGCAAACTACATCTATGTCACTTTTTTCTCTCTTGATTTCTCCTAAATTAGTGAAGTAAAATAAAACTCCACAGTTGGTCTCATTTTTCCCCCAACACAAATATTGCCACCAAGATAATACTATTACTACTATAAAGTAGGTATATGGTCATGTTACAAAAATGTCACATGTTCCTATATATGATATTAGAAAGAATGGAATCAAATAAAAGGCATTTTTCATTTTGTCAAAAAACTTCTAGAAATTTAGTTACATGAATCACAGCAAAAGTAACTCTATCTCAAAAAGCTTTTTTGAGAAACTTTTTGTGAAATAACTATATACACACATATATTCATTCCTGCATCAATACTGTAACCTTACAATGCTTAGTGTTTGGTTTTTTTAATATTTCAATTCTGAACAAAAAGGGAGTCAGGAATCACCCAAAGGGGGATAAATAACATACACAGCTCTTCTAGTTAAAAATGGTGATCAAAAATAGGTACTTACTGAAAATTTTGTTCTGTATTCATTTCTTCCCTTAAAAAGACAAAGTTCTCTCCATCTTCAGGTTCAAAAGAACTTATGTCAGGTCCATCTGGATATGGAGTAATAACTCTCCTGACCATGGCTGGAATCTGTAGTTGTAAAAGCCGATACATTAAATTTCTCTTAAGTTGTATGTTAGCAAACATAAGATTTCTTACAAAAGGACCAACCCGACTGTCATTTAAACACTTTTACATATCAAGTAATTATTTAACCAGCTTAAAAATTATAGTTACATCTTTAAGCAAAACAGAACTATTTTAAGTGACAGAGTCAGACTGCATGTTTCAGCTGCCTGTAACCCCTGACAAAAATAAAAAAAGGATGCAAGGTTTTGCAAAGATTCACCTTTTACCACTGCACAGATAAAGAACACTGGATTATAATGTACCTTGGTTTCCCTTCATTAAAGTTCAACTTCTGTATTATTTTTCTTACTGCTATTAAGATCTATATGATCACCCTGAACTTTACACCGGAGAAGGCCAATTTGCTTTCTTCTCCTACATAACAGGTGCTCTTTTCCATAGGTTTTGCTTATGTTGTTTCATGCAACAATTGTTAATTATAGAACATTAATACATTTAATGTGCAAAATTAATTAATTGGAAGGACAATACTGTTGCAGCAGTGCCAAGTGCATAATGAAATATGAGCTCCATGAGTGATAATAGCAGCAGCTAACCTTAGCTTTTGAGTCAGACGTTCCACATTCAGCCTGTCATCTACAGATCCCAAACATTTGTATTTTACTCCTCTGCTCTCATTTTAAACCTAACCATCTTACAGTCAGGTTGAACAACTTACAGTTTTCCTGTAATAATCTGAAAGATCCTTTACAACTTCATCACTTAAGACATCCAGAGTCCTAAAAAAAAGAATAATAATAATAAAAGATATATAATCTCACCAGCTTTTTAAAAAAAACCAAAAACCAAAACCAAAAAAACACAAACAAACAAAACCACAAACAAACAAAACCACAAATTAGCATTTTAGATGAATCTCACCCATAGACATTCCTACCTATTCATGGTGGTCACAGAGTCAGAAGGAAGAAAATGAACACAAATATAAACTAATCAATGCTCTTGTTGTAAGGGAGGATTAAGTACACAACCTTTCCAGACAGCCTACCTTTACTTATAGCCACAGCCAATATAGACCTGTACAGTCAAGTTACCACGAACTGGTCATTACCCATTTCTGCATACTTTCAAGTCTTCCTGACATATATCTAATACTCAAAATCTATGTAAAATCTTCTATAAAACTCAGTCACAAAATCCCTTGATATTTATGCCAAACAATAACACCACAGCAACAAGCTTTACTCAACAGAACTGTCTTGCCCACATGAACAGCTCTCCTTGCACAAAACTGTCACAACTAAGCTCTATATGTCTCAGGTGTCTCAGATTAAAACTCTTGCTACCCAATAATGCAGTAATGACATTTTCAGATTTTCCACTAAAGTCATAGAATTATAGAATGGTTTGGGTTGGAAAGGACCTTAAGATCATCTACTTCCAACCCCCCTGCCATGGGCAGGGACACCTCACACTAAACCATGTTGCCCAAGGCTCTGTCCAACCTGGCCTTGAACACTGCCAGGGATGGAGCATTCACAACTTCCTTGGGCAATCTGTTCCAGTGCCTCACCAACCTCACAGTAAAGAGTTTCTTCCTTACATCTAACCTAAACTTCCCCTGTTTAAGTTTGAACCTGTCACCCCTTGTCCTATCACTACAGTGGTAGGCCCCCTTCAGATAGTGGAAGGCATATAGTCCTAATTGTAGTATGAATGTCTGCATGTCCTTTCCAGGCTTAGGATGAAAGAAATCTGAATAATAAGACATTACTAGATTTTTACTCTTCTCTCAAAAAATCAAAGGTTAAAATGTTTATACTTTATAAAGTTGTGAAGAGGAAAATTGCTAATAGGAATTAATTTCTCTACCTGTGACCCAAGCAGAGCAGTTGTGTGACACAGCAATGAAATGCTGGCATTCTGAACTGGTTCAGATCTCTAAGAACATCTATAGTTAAAAAGAAGCATGACAAAAAGGCTAGGAGACAGAGATGGGGTGTGTCTTTTTTCTTTGCTTGGGTTTTTGTTTTTTGTGGTGTTTTTCATTTTATTTTAGGGTGGGGGGTTTTTAAGTAGTTTCTAAAAAATAAGTTAAATCAGTGCTGATGAGGCTTGCTCTGAAAAGATGGTATGTAATCTGGAAGCAACTTGAAGCCCTGTCCAAAAGCATCAAGAAGGCCAGAGCACACCATCAATTGATTAAAATCCTAGCTGAATCATTTTGCAAAGCAAGGGTAAATAATTTGTTCAGCCTTCACCATAGACTGCTAAAGCAAAGAAACTACCCAAAGGCAGGCCCATCCTCTTTGTAAAGTACACCAGCTATAATAAACATACTTAAAATAGATTCAATTTGCATAGTAATATGCCATTTTATGCATCTCCAAAAACAATTTTCAAGAAACCTGAATGAGATCAACACCCAATGTCAAAGCCCACTGAATTCAAGAAAGGTTTATCCCCCTTAATTCAGGCTCTTCATGCCAGATTGTAACACAGGGTTTTGTACTACAAAACTGGTACAGTATGTACAGATATTTAACTAGTTTCTCTCTCCTTGTTTGGCAAAAATGAGTCTCCCTTTAAACCAGCAGCATTCAGTTGTATTTAAACATTTAACTGTTCCTATGAATTCTTCTAACCATTCTGCATGTTTGAATTCAGCAGCTAGAACGTGAACACATTTGCATTCCTCCTTACCTCGCTTCCAGCAAAGCTGCCATATTAAGTACTATGAACTGCAAGCAGGACAGTTTTAGCTGTTCAGCGTTGTACGTTGCTGAGAACTCCAAAAGCTCAGCAGCATTCTTTAAAGTAACTGCAAAGAAGAAACACAACAGACTAAATTGGATAACGTGCTGCAGTGCCATGAAGCATTTTTAAAGCCCTATTGCACAGCATGATCTAGTTATTGAAGCATGTATTTCTCCATTCCCAGAAAAAATGCTAAAGCTCTAACAGCTATAAACTACAGCAAGCTCCATGTAACTTTGTAGCAGCTTGAATTCAATGGCTGTTTCACAGAAATAGAAAGCCACTACCTACAAATGTATCAGTTTCAATATATTAAAACTCAGCAGTCCAAAACAAAGGGGAAAAAGAAAGTTAAAAAACAAGTTTCATGTACAGCATAAACAGTTCTTTAAGCTCCAAATGTTCCTTTAGCAGGGAGAAAAAAAAAAAAAAGAAAAAAAAGCAGGTAAAGGGGTAGAGGGGCAGGGAGAGAGAGAGAAAAAAATACGTAACTAAGAAATGTCAAGCAAAAATTGTATGCTGACTTCTTGTATCAAGCTAGGCAGCTATGCTTAGTGTTTTCTAAAAGGGACAGATCTTCATAGCCATACAGAAACAGCTCTGTGTCAAACAAACAACAGGAGAATTCGCAGAATTAAATACAACAGAAATAGAAACACAAATTATTTTATCATGTTTTAAAGACAAGAAGTTTGAATTCAATGAAATAAAGGTTTTATAAAAAATTTGGTTTATTTGTTGTAGTGGTTTGGGGGTCTGCTTTTCGCCCTTTTATTTTTTTTCTTTTATTTAAGAGCATAAGATGAAGACAACAATGCACAAGGAAAAATCCGTTAACCTAAAACATCACCCAGACTAAAGAAGCAACTGTTAATAGCTATGCAATGAATAGCAAAAGGTAATTAGAGCAAGGGAATAATAAACAAATAATGCTGTACTGAAGAACTCACGTTTTTCTGCAATGGCTACTTCACAGATTTCTTTGAGTCTGGACACAAGAAGCTGGTCTGCCACCACAAGAATATTACATATGAATTCCACATTTTGAGAATCTAGAAAACAAAGCATCACATAAATGCTGCAGCCAAGTCAAAAGCAACTATAACACATACATTTTACCAAAGGACAAATGTAATGGGTTTTCCAATTTTCATGGAATTTTCACAGCACAAGGAATAGCTTAGAAAAGCACAGAGTCATTTTTCTGAAGTAAGAGGAGGGAAAAGGAAACCCGCTGTTTAACAAACTAAAGAAGAGGTACAAAAGGGCCTGGGGTACAGGCATCACCTCAAAATTTAAAACAAGAGTCACAAAAAAAGGATTTTCTACATAAAACTGCAAACATACTGAGCTTCTATTTTTAAAACATAAAAATTGCAGGAGCTACAGTTGAGCTGAAAATGTATTAATGGCACCTTTTATCGCAAGAGCTTCATCTGTATACAGGTAATCTACAATTATTTGTAGTATGTCAGAATGGATTGGCATTTCCAGAGCTGAACAACAGGAAGCCTAAAAAGCAAAAGGATAAAAAAAGAGTAAAAGAAGCTGACTGTGTGGAAAAAAATACGAAATTAAGAAAGCGATTATATTCAGCAAGACTCAGACTGAGTGTCATTTTCAAAGTTAAACAATTATTTAAGCATTTGCACAAAGTCAGTCCAAGTTCTTTAATTAAGAATTGATAGTAGCAAAGCAATTAAAATCTGCTCAAACCTGAGTAAGTATCCATGAAACACTTCAGTGTTTCATCAGCTTCTTCTCTAACAATCCTCCTTGATTATATTACTTTACCCACAATTGTCTAAAAGTAGATCCGCAGGAATCCCCTGTGCAAGTACTGAACTGCTTTCCTTTCAAGGTAAAAGATCTAGTGAAACCACAAGTTCTCATGTAATAATAAAATGAAAGTGGTCATTACTGTTAATGCCTCAGAAAACAATGTCCTCTGCAAACTCTCCCTTTGGAGGGTTTAACCATTAAGGCAAAGCTTTCGTATGAGCAAACATTAGCCATTAAACCATGTAATTCTCACCATTCAAGTTTATGCAACATCACTGCTTAACAGCTTTGGTTTGTTTCAGGTGGCACTGAAACAAAACTTTATACCACAAAATTTCTTTTGTTTTAGAACATGCTACTGGTACTGACATATTTCCCATCTGAAGTTTAAAAACTCTTACAGACATTTAGACTTTTTTTATATAACATCTAGAAGACTTGATTTACAAAATATTTACTTGTGAATTCAGTATGATTTAGATTTACTTACAAAATAATAGAGGACTTGCAAACTAAATGTAACTGATATACAAATCTGTGATTCACGTGGACATTCAACACTTAAAAAAAATACAGTAATACATCAATCATCTCACAGTGTTTCAGGTATATTTCCTCAGGGATGGCTGAGGAAAAGGCAGCACAATAACTCAGAGAACAGCTGAAGTTCTGTTACGCAGCAGAATAGGACTGCCAGTACTTTGCGAGGCTCTTAGATTTACATATAGCCAGAAACCTACGAAAGTTGAGAAAACTCTTGCACACTGTTTCAGCTTTCAGCCTCCAAAAAATACTTCTTCATTTACACCTTTCTTCTCTTTACAGAAGCATTATTAATTGTATTCAGATACTTAAACAGAAGCATTTAGTGAAAATATGATGTCCAGGAACAACCAGGGCATTGACACGTAGCTAGCAAATAGCAACCAAAAGAAATAAAAGATCTACACCTTTGAAACAGTAGCTGGTGATTAAGTGGAACAGTCTTTGATATCCTTTATGTCACTGACAGTAAAAGTTAACTAAAGATTCAATGCAATAACTCTTGACTCTGCTATATCTTTCCATCAGTACATATGAAAAGCTACTCCATACTGCATACTATTTAAGTTGTAAGAGCTTTTACAGAAAGAAAATGAAAATTCATCCAATGTAGTATCCCGTAAGTCCAGCAGCTTTTCTAAATTCACAAACTAGCTCAAAATAAACCTCTAAAACAAAAGTAATACTTTAATTTCCTTTGATATATATACTATTTATTACTCTCATTTAATACACAATCTCAGTAGTACAAATATAGAGTAACCAAAAGTGAGGGGGGTTTGTTCAGGTTTTTTTTCTTGCAAACAGTATCCATGAATCCAGACTTTCCATTTCCCCAATATTTAGGATGCATTAAACTAGGAAAAAAAGCTGTCACTTATTTGATGCAACAAAACGTATGACCACGACTGTTTACTGGCAAGCTTACCTCAATCCATGAGCTGCTTAACATGCTGTGAAAATAATCTGAAAAGAAAGGCATTTCAGTTCAAGATGCAATAAAATTTCAGTTAAAAAAATACAGTATGACTTATATTTTATGTACATACATAGATATATAAAAATACACACACATACCAAGTCTTGCACAAAGTACACACTTATGACACGGGAATTCCTTTCCATCTAAAGATTTCAGTGTCACGTCGCAGAGGTACGAACTAGAAGATATTTAATAGAATCAGAACTGTGACTATTCAGAAGAGCTACAAGTTGTAAACTCTACAAATAAATGCTTACTTTAGCAAGTTAGGATTTATTCTTTAAAATAAAACACACCTGAAGCTTCACAATATCATATAAAATGAACTTAAAAGTACAGGCATGATAGTTTAAAAAGAGAAATTTTTTGTCCAAAGTTAAGGTCTCATCATTCCATCTGAACTATTTCTTTCAGAACACAGTCAATTACTTTTTTAAAACTGCTATGATCAAATAATTTTACTCAATCTTAAATGGTCTATGTTATGTTAGTTAGTTCTTTTACATTTGTAGCTACTATAAGCTTTGACAATGCATTTTAATAGTGAAGTAATCTAAACTCTGTGACAAAGCTACTTCTATGCAATGTAGCTTTTACTACGTAATCAAACTATTCAAGCTTTTGGATATAAATTACCTAATCACACCAATAGAATTAAAACCCAAAAATAAGTTATAAAAGTGCAAAGAATTTTTCTATTTAAACATATTCTAGAGATCATCTTTACTAGATAAAATATTATACATTTGCTTATTTCCAATCCATGTAATCTTATTGTCACAGTAAGCAATCTGCAAAAGTCAAACTGCCTTTGACTGGATTACCAACATTTCTCTTAGTATTAGTATTCTATGACTCAGTTAATCCACCAAACACATTCATGTTCAGCAAAAAGAAGAAAAAAATACCATACATAATTTATCCCAGATTCCTAGTTCATAGATCAGTCCATAAGCATCTACAGAGAGTTTCCAAACATGAGTTACTGTGCAAAAGACAAGTGTATACTAAAAATTCAAATACAGCTAATGATCTGATATAGCCTATACTTAACAGATAAAGAGATGACTTAACAGGAAGATAGTTTGATGTAAAAAGTTTACCATTTCTTCTGATTGAACTTCAGTTTGTTCCCATTCTTCTTGTTGACAACATTAATTTTTCCATTTTCTAACCTGACACCATCCAACCTGCAAATCGTTAACATTAGTAATAGCCAAAACAACTAAAAACCAGTTCAAACCATTAAGAAGAACAGTGTCACAAGGGAACAGTGCTTTGGTGGGCTCATGTTATGAATATAAAAAAGGATCAAAATCATTCACCACAGAAAACTAGAAAGGGCCAGTTGCTACTTACAAGTCTCCACTGCAGATATAAAATGTAACAGCTACCTTATTTATAAATGAAAGCTACAGTGCTATAGTTAAGGCCAAAGTCCAACACCACAGAGTCAAAAATCTAGGAGTTAATATATACTGCTACCAATCAGTTATCTGAGCATGTTTCAGCACAGGCTTCTTGAACACCCTTATTCATCAAGGAGGCTTTTGAGTGGGATGGTAATGACACAGCGTAAACCCTGCTCAGCAATAATCAAATCAACATTATTGTCATCCTGAACACAGCACTATACCAGTTACTAGGAAGAAAATTAACTCTGTCCGAGACAAAACCAGGACAGAGACACAAGGCAGATGTTCTAAATACAAATGTCCAAGACATTCTAGGACACAATAAAGGCCAACAGCACATCTCTGTCACATAGAAGCCCATTGGAAAGTGCTGCTTCAAGTACATAATCATGCTACAAAAGTCTGCTTCTGACATTATTCTTACCAAAGAGCATAGGAACAAACGTGTTTTAAAAAGATGACACAGTGTGTGCTGTAAACTTTCATACTTATACATTAAAAAAACAAACAAACAAAAAAAAAACCAAAAAAACAAAAAAACAAGCCAACAAAAAAACCAACCCAACCAGCCTTCTACTTTAAAAGCAACTGAAGTTAGGTCAGCTTCCATAAAGGCACTCCCTGAAGAGCTCGCCAGATACAAATACATTTCTTTTCACCTACCTTTCACTTAAATTGCTGAGTCCAAACTTCTCCGCAGAACTTTGCAACATTTTTATGAGGTTAGCTTCTTCACCAACAGCTTTGCATTTTTTGGATTTGGTCTTCTGTTTTTCATTTATAACTTTCACTTGATTATTTCTATAAATCTCAAATGCCGACTTTCCATTAACATTTTCATTAAAACTCATTTTGCTCAGGTTAGAAATTAAAGTATCTTGGTATTCTTCTGATTTTCCTTTATGCAGGATTTTTGGTTTATAACCATGAGTCAGAAGATCACAAGTATCAGTGTATATGAACTGCAGAAGGTACACAAACAGATCTGGATGAACTTTCTCTATTACATAAAGATCACATCCAACAGCATCTTCATCTTTACGGTAGACGTCTGGAGTGTCTAGCTGGTTGTCACTGGAAGCAAACAGCTTCCTGAAGAAGTCAGAGCGTTCAGCCAAGATGTATTTGTGTACGGGGTAAGTTCTTGTGCCAATCTGAAAAGTCACATCATGGATGCTGTCCATTTCATCTGTTTCATCTAACAGCTTGCCAAAATCCTCTCCAAAATTTGATAATGACACACTTGGAATTTCATAGAGACTAGAATAAAATGAAAACCATCAAAAAAACCACTCTTTACAAGCTCCATAAAATTTTACATAGTATGTTTAATAAAAAGGGTGAGGTCGTCTCCTTTGGTTTGGGGTTTTTCTTACATTACTGGACTACTGAACATTCCTTGTCCTGTTCATTACAAAAAGAACTAATACGGTATTCAAGCAATTAAACCACATATGTAAGATCTGTCTAGCTTCCAAATATTGAATATAGTATTTTGTCTTTATAACTTATCCAGGAAATACGTGCCATTAGAACTATCATACCTTCATCTCATTTTTCCAATAAGAAAACACAGAAATGTTTGCAGTATTTCACATTGCAATCCAAAGCAGTAAGACAAAAAACACATTAGTATTTACTTTTTTATTATATTGGAAATATATCTATTAAATATATTATAAGAGTACAAGGAACATGACTCAGTATTCTACTTAGTCATTTTATTTTAAACATTTTATCCAAAGATTCACCTTTCACTTCTATTTAAAAGTTAATTACTGATAATTACTGAAGGGATTAATTTCTACAGTATTTAGAGCTCAGAGTTAAGAAATACATTGCAAATGCTTGCTAGAAAAACATCAACACCATCTATATTAATTATGCAACTATATAAATGGAGATTTTTGGGTAACTTCAACATATTTTCAGAAACAAGTCCTATTCTCTAGCAGTATGGATAACCACATTTACTGTGGCTCTGTACGACTAAAAAAAATTGGCTTTGAAAAGCAGAATGATTTAATTGCAATCCCATACAAGAAAAAAAAAAAAAAAAAGAGAGAAAAATTTAAGTATACCTTGTTTTAGGATCTGACTGTAAAACAGCAAAATTGCAACCATTAGGATCAGCGGCAATACTAACAGCTCGGTGGACAAAAGTAAGCTTCTGAAGTCGAATTCTTTCATACACACTGTTTGTATCATGTTCACAGGACACATCACATGAAGAATTCTGAAGGCTCGATACAAGTTCTGCTAAAAAAGAGAAAAAATAGAATAAAAAAAATTGAAAATACTCACAGAAAGGTCCAGCTAGCTAAAATGCAATCAATATAACAAGTCAATTGATGGAGTCACTGAATAAAGCTAAAATTGTGCTGAAGATTGCAGTTTGCTAAACTGAAATGCAGGAAGGCATTTTAAGAAAAAACAAACAAACAAACACACAAAAAACCCACAAAAAAAATTCCACAAAACAACCCCAAAAAACATTACATTACATATAGTAGAGTCTTCACCCAAAATTACTTGTGGAACTGTTTTGCCACTTATTCAAATGAGGGGAAACACTCAACGCAACCTCATGTGAAATGAAACAAGCGGTGAATCAGTGTGCAGCATTGCAAGATTGTTTTCTTTTCCTGTCATATCAATTACAGCAGATATAACACAATTGATCAGTTACAGCAGATATAATGCAATTGCCTTCAGACTGCATATTGCATCTGTTTAAATTATACCCAAACTAACAAAATACTATTGAAAAAATGTGATACTCTCCGAATACTGGTTTGTTTTTCAATACATGGAAAACTAAATACATGCATACCATTTGTCACACTCATTAAAGTCTTTCAAAAGACAGCAGCTCTCATTCATTACAAATCAGTGATGAACATCAACTGACATTCAACTAGTCAATAGGTTAAGATTCTGAAGTTTCCTTGAAAATACTATAACTACAGAAAGAAGAACAATAAGCATAAAGAGAGTGCCTACAGACACATACAAGCACCAGACAAACAGAGCAAAAAGGAAATGCATTTAGTGCTTCTGTAATGAGGGAACTACTGTTATGTGTAGAATAAAAGAAAGTATCAAAAGAGTAAAAGTAGTACCTCTGGATTGAGCAACAGAGGAGATATTTTTGCTGTGAAAGAATGCAAACATTGACTGATATAACTATAG
Organism: Nestor notabilis; assembly: GCF_000696875.1. Lineage (NCBI taxonomy): Eukaryota > Metazoa > Chordata > Aves > Psittaciformes > Psittacidae > Nestor > Nestor notabilis. The sequence continues at coordinate 34,265 of NW_009926458.1, forward strand.
ATGGAATCTTGATATAAAAGGAAGTGGAACTGCAAGATAAAGCTATAAAGTTCAAATACATCCTAGGTTGGAAGTAAATCCATTTCTATCAATAAAGTTTGAAGACGCTACATGAACAGAGTTTCAGTTAAAATCTTGTGCTACAGTAGACAGTTCTTCCTTGCAGAAAACAATCCATCAGGATCTACTGTTGGCAATATGAGCCAAGCGAGTAAGGCAGAAATTGATCTGGACCCTGTATTACGCCCAGATATGGGTCTGGGACACATGATAAGTTTCATAGACTTAACAGTGAAAGCAAGTACACGCTCCTTCATTTGTTCATTGGCAGTTTTTTAGGACTGGTCACGTAAAATGATAATTAGACTGGACCCTTGTGTTACTATTACTCTTTAGAAGTACTTTTCTTCCTGGAAATCTCCACCTGAAAGTTAACTGAAAGCTCCAAAGTAAGTAAATCTTAACTAGTCAGAAAAGAGAACAGTAGCGGTCAATGATATCAACCATCAGCCACAGAGGAAAGACCACTACCACATAATACTGTTAAAGACTGTAAAGATTTGATTAAACTTTTATATTGATTTGAAGTACTCAAAAACTATTAAGAAATCATAACTAACCTTTTTTTTCTGAGATTTTTTTCCCTTCTTCTAGCCACTTCCCCGTAAAGGCTTCACCATCCTGTGTGACAAACATTATTTCGTTCCCATTTAAAGCGACATCAGACATGAAGACTTGCCGGCCATACACCCAACGACACTGCTTCATGGAGTTGTTAGATGACTTCCAGCAAAACACCTGTATTATTTTTTTATTCAGAGAAAGGAAAATCTTCATATTATATAAAAGCAATTCCATATTAGACCCTACTTTTTTTAAAACACAAGAACATGCTATCTCAAAGTTGCATATAAAAGGAAAGAAATATTCACTAAAAAGTATATCCCAAGTGTTGTGAGCATCTATTACAAAGAACCCAGAAGTAAAATAAGGAAAAATCTAGTATGATACTAAAATCCACTTGCCCATGAAGGGCATTTGAAAAGCTTCTGTGAATATTCAAACATCTTCATAGCAGTCATCTATAGGATAGTTTTTACTGACATTTCAACAAGGACAGCAAAAGGTGTCATCAAGTCAAGAAACAAGTTTCATCTAGTTCTTAATTTACAGATTTATCCAACTGGTTTGCTTATAAACTAGGCAAAAATCAAAGCTAGCACTCCAAAAGTTTAAGCCATTTCCTGTTAACCGCTTGACAAAAATCTCAAGTTTCTCTGTACCAGACAAGGTTTTGGAATGGAGATCACGATCAAACACAATCTTCAAAACATTCAACAGAAATGTGAAGAACTGCATGCACAGCAGGACCCCAACAAGGTATATTGTAGATGCCTAAAAGGCAAGTGTGAAGAAGCAATCCCACACAAGGTAAAGGCCAGATGTGGTATTAGTGATGTTGAAATTGTGCTTTCATCTTGTCCCACTGATGAACCTGCACAGATCTATTAATGCCTACAGAAGGAGGGGACAGAAGAATTTGAGTAACCTATGTACTTGCCCCTCTCTTGAGCCCCACAGAATCACTGAATGGTTGAGGTTGGAAGGGCTCTCTGGAGATTACCCAGTCCAACCCCCCTGCTCAAGCAGGGCCATTCAAAGCCAGCTGACCAGGAACATGTCCAGACAGCTTTGGAATCTCTCCAAGGACAGAGACTCCACAACCTCCACGGGCAACCTGTGCCAGCGCTTGATCATCCTCACAGTGAAAATATGCGTTCTGATATTCAGACAGCTTCCTTTGTTTCAGTTTGTGCCCACTGCCTCTGGTCTTGTCACTGGGCACCACTGAAAAGAGCCGGGATCCATCTTCTTTACATCTTCCCCTCAAATATGTATACACATTTATAAGATCCCCCTCAAGCCTTCTCTTTTCTCAGCTAAACAGCATTCTCTTAAAAGAGAGTATATTCAAGCCAAACCAGGAAGCACTAAACCAGTAACAGAAGTATTAAGATTCCATCCCTCTTCTTACTCAATAATGTATAATGCCTAAGAGCACTAAAGATCCCAGCATTTGCCAGTATATGAAATGTAGATTGACACCGTTTCCCTGATGCAGGAAGACACAGTAGCTTTTTTCACTGCTAAAGAAGTGTCCCAAAGATGTTTAAGGGGCACTACCAATACTATAGATGCTAGAAGCTAAACCTCACATGAACAATTACTGAACTGGAAGTTTATAATCTCTGAGAAAACTAATGATGCAACAAACATCCCAAAACATAATGCAGTCAAATGCAAATATATTAAAAAAAAAAAAGAAAAAAAAAAAAAAAGTAAAAATACCCACACTGCCAGTGCTCCCTATTTTGATATACAAGCTCAGTTTTTAACGTTCAGGTAGTATTTCAGTAACAAAACCTTGCTGTAACACCACTAGATGGCACTGAAGGCTTAGATCTCCCAGCGAAAGCAACAAATCTGCCACAGTTAATCCATTTTTAAAACTAAACAGTTTCTACTTTTAACTATAAATACTAAACCATTCACTAGGTTTAGCTGCAACTTGTCAATAAAAAGGGACAACAAAAGCTGCAACTTTTCAACAAAAGGGATATTTCATCTACAGAGCAGCTGCGCTTCAGCAAAGCCTCTAACACTTCAAGTTCAGAGACTATTTTGGAGGGTGTGAAGGTGGCCGGGGAGGTAGGTTGAGAGGATAGACAGGGGAGGGAAAAAAAAAAGTATCACTAGCAGCTCTACATAAATAAAATGGGTATCTCCTATGCATGACACTGTCCTGTCTTGTGTTTAAAGTTTCATTAATCAGTATGTAGCTTGCAATACGATTATGATTTCTAAAGACACAACTTACCCTTCCAGCTTCATCCAGTGATAGAATGCAAATCTTCTGACCTCCATTTTCTTCAAGATGCTGGGTATCTACCTTATATTCTAAATATCCCCCACTGACAAGAACTTTTTTAAGGTTCAGCTGTCTGAAAGAACACAGAAGGTTAAATTAGTATTTCTTCACTGTGTACTTATGTTGTACTTATGACAGTTACCTCTTCATTTACAGCAGCAGGGGAAAAAAAAAAAAAAAGCAATGGTTGAGGTAGCGACATTGAAAAATTACTGAAGTTGAGTTTCTCTCTACTGGTTATTACTAACATAACTGCCAATATAATACTATGAGGAGATTGTAATTTTTGCTTTGCTTTTAAGTAAGTTACATCATATCCACAAGTTATTCACAAAGTTCCATAAATGAAAACCAGGATAT
>NW_009926459.1:0-1627 GCF_000696875.1 Nestor notabilis
CTAGGATCCAGCCTCTTGGTCAGTAGTGGGCATTGAGCAGCATATCAAGGGTGGCAGGGACAGCCCTCCCAATGAGGGGCAAGGGACCTCCAGGGACCCCTGGGAAAGACAGAGACCCCACACAGATAGAACCTCTGAGAGAAGCAGGAACGTGGGTGTCAGTGACAGACGCAACAAGGATTCCCAGGGGGCAGGGACTCCAGGGGGGGCAGGGATTCCCAGAGGGCCACAGACTCTGGGGGTGAGGTGTGGGAGCCACACAACCCAAGGGCACAGGGACCTTCGGTGTCAGGGGTGCCAGGGGACCCATGGGTGGCAGCAGGGAGCATGTGCAGCAGGAACGTGTGGGAAAAGGACCCATGGGGAGCAGGGATCCGATGGGACAGGGACCCTGGGGTGTGAGGGCAGCAGGGCTGTGCCCGCCTCACCTTGAAGGACACCTTCACCCTGTAGTCCACCCCCTCCTTCAGCACAAAGGCCCGGCCCCGCAGCACCTCCAGGTCTCCTGTGCAGGAAAATGGCCCATTCAGCCGCGCAACCCTTCTTCCTCTTCCTCCTCTTCCTCTCCCACGGGTGCCCACCACTCACCTGTCAGGTCCATGGTGATGGGCCCCGGCGCCTGCTCACACATCAGGGTGAGCCTTGTCACCTGCACGTTGGGCACGCTGGCATCTAGAGACAAGCAGGAGGGTGCAGCCCTTACCTACCCATGCCCAGCCCGCTGCCATCAGCACCTCTGCTCCCACACAGCCAGGGGGCTGCCCATGCCCTCTGTAATGGCACGAAGGGCCGTAGTGTCCATGGTGGGGGGTTAGGAGTCATGAGTGCTGGGCAGCCCAGGCAGGGTGCAGGAAACTGGGGACATCTCAGCCCAGCCCCGGAAGTGGCATCAGCACCTTTGGGGTAAGAGCACATTTCAAGGGCCCAGACACAGGCATCTCCTGGGTTACAATGCTGCTTGGCTCAGAAGCAGGCCAGAGGAATGGGGAGGAAGAGGCAGCATGTGCAGGTAAAGGCATCCCTTAGGGTAGGCACCGGTCTAACTCACTCCTCCTGCACCCCCCCATCTTGCACACACACCATCATGCACACCCCATGCACCCCGCTGGTTTGCACACACCTCACCAGCTTGCACACACCATCCCCCCAGGTCTCATGCACCCATCAGGCAGCACAGCAGGGTGCTGGGCACACAGAGCCCACAGACATCTACAGGGAGCACCCACAGACACCGAGGGCAGCGCCAAGCTGGGGTGGCTGCTATGGGTGCCACAGGGAGCGGGGAGCACCGTATGGGCATTGACAACCGTGCCATCCCGGCCTCCTGCAGCTGCTCGCTCCATCTCCGTCATCTCAATGAATTTCCTGGTCTCTTGTAACCGTTCCTATGGAAACTGCGGCGGTGATCCCGTAACCAAGGCAACCGGGGTCCCCGGGCATCATTTCCCTGTCTGCAGGGGGATGCCGGGGTCTCTGTGCAGGTGCGGGGCACAGGCAGCACCCATGGGTGATGCCAAGCCTCCCTGCTGGGGATGCCTCGTGGGCGCTGGGGATGCCCAAGCTCCCTGCACGTGCTGAGGCTGCATCACCCAGCGGGAGTGCCAGGGTGCCCAGCCCTGGGGGGGGG
>NW_009926460.1:0-231 GCF_000696875.1 Nestor notabilis
GCCCTGCTCCAGCTCCACTGCCCTTCTCTGGGCACCTCAATGTCTCTCTTGTGGCCCAGAGCTGGCCACAGGGTTCGAGGTGCGCCCAGCACAGGGGGACAATCCCTGCTCACCCCGTGTTGCTGGTGTCGCCCCATCACTGCCCTGCTCACCTGCCTGGTGGAAGCCCTCGGACAAGCCTCCGCAGCCCGAGAACACGTCCAGGGTCCCCAGCTTGGGCAGCTTCCGGTC
>NW_009926460.1:512-7460 GCF_000696875.1 Nestor notabilis
CAGTGAGGTGCTGGAGAGGGGCCAGAGAAGGAGCTGGTGCAGGGCCTGGAGCACAAGCGTGATGGGGAACGGCTGAGGGACCTGGGGGTTTAGTCTGGGCAACGGTTGGACTTGATCTTGAAGGTCTTTTCCAACCTAGTTGAGCTCATGATTCCAAGATGACCCAACAGAGCAGCTCCCCATGTTGGGAGCAGGTTCAAAGCCCTCACCCTACGGAGCAGAGGGCTGGGCAAGGAAAGGCTTTGGGATGTCAGAGGGACCACGTTCAACGGTGAAGATTTAGGTGCCCTCAACAGAGCTGCAAGACCCCAGCGCTGCATCTGCGGCCACGTCGCCGCATCCTGCCCCAGCGAGCAGAGCACAGAAGCATTTGGAAGGGTCTTATCTCTGCCCAGCAGCCAGGAACCGGTTCACCCAGCCCAGCCCAGCCCCCTCCAGCAGACTCACCTTTCCCTTTCCCCTTCCCCTTCCCTTTATTGCCGGAGTTCCGAGCGTGGTTGGGAGGATCCTCAAAGCTCTTGGTTTTGGCGTTGTAAGCCTGGGGAAGAGAAGGCCTTTGGGACACTCGGACACAAAGAGCCTTGTCCAGCCTTTCCCAGGCATTGCCAACACCCCGTGGGAGCTGCAGAACCACGCTGGGGCCTGCGGAGGGGCTGTTCCATCACCTCAAAGAGCAGGGATTCAGCCCCTCAGCTCCATAGGGATCAACTGCTCAGCTTAAAGCTTCCCTTGGATCCAAGCCATGGATCCCAGGAGGTGGCAGCTCCTCAGGGCCTCACCTCTAAGAAGCAGAAAAAAAAAGCCCACCGGCGGAGTAGTCCTGGATGCTCTCGGTCAGGTCCTCCCCGTACACCACCGTGCACCGGCCCTGCACCGCACGGAAGTCGACCGTGGTCTCCTCATCGCTCCAGTACAAGAGGTTGATGTCCGCGTGGTAACTGCCCTTCATGGACTTGTGCGTGTTCTCAGGTCTGCAGGAGGGGAAAACCCACCTGGATCAATGGATTTGGGGCCGGATCCAGCCCTCGGCCTCCTCCCATTATGGCACCTTCTCACCTGTAGAACTTGCAGATGAGCAGCTTGATGTCGGCCTCGTTGGGTTTCCCGTTGCTCCGCAGGTGGCAGAAGATCTCCTTGATGCGGCCCACGCGGAACGGGTCCGGAGCATCCAGGTTGCTGCCCTTGATGTACTCCGAGTACTTGCGGTAGTGCTCTGGGTGCAGCTCCTCGTCCACCGCCTCCTTCTTGGGGCGCTTGGCCGGGCTGGCGGGTTTCATGCTGGGACAAGGGGATGGGAGGAGGTTGGGGGGTCCCTTTGCCCCCCTAAAAACCCCTCTAACACACAGCAACACAATCGGGATCATCTCATCCCAACAGGAGGTGAAACTGGGCTTAGAAGCACCTTCATTTCTTAAGCTCAGCTTCTGGAAATGAGGGTGATGGATGCTCCATTCATCACCCACAGACTATGTCCTCTACCATCAAATCACAGAACCAGCCACGTTGGAAAAGAGCTTTAAGACCATCAAGTCCAACCTTTACCCCAGCACTGCCAAGGCCACCACTAAACCGTGTCACATCCACACGGTTTGGGAACACTTCCATGGATGGTGACTCCACCACTGCCCTGGGCAGCCCGTTCCAATCCTGACCACCCTTTGGGGAAGGACTTGTTCCTAATACCCCATGTAAAAGGCCACCAAAACGACCAAATTGCATCCTGAGAAGCACTTACAGCCCCCTGCATGCACCAACCTGAAGGAGAAGGCTTCTGGCAGGAGGTAGACACCATCTCCCACCCGGTACTGCACCCCATTCTTGGTGGCCACAGCATAGAACATCTTCCCATCACCTTCCTCCAGCGGCTCGGCCACTTTGGGTATCTCCTTGTGCCTCACCTCATCCAGGCGTGTGCAGCTCATGCAGAACCTGCAGGAAGAGGGACCACGGTGACGGGCACCCAAGAGGCTCCTGCTGCCTTGGTTTGGGCAGAGCAACCTCCCAGCCCTGCTCACACTCACTTGTACTTGTTGTCCTCTGTGGGCTGGGTTTTCGGTGGCGACTCGAAGCGAGCGTACTCCTGGTCGTACCACATCTGATAGAAGTAAGTTCTCCCATCGTCTTCCACCATCTTGATCTCCATGTCCAGCCCACCCTGCTAGGAGAGAGGGGGCCACGGTGATGGGTGCCGCTGCCCGCGCCGCGCTGGCCTCGCCAGGGCTCTCACCCACCTCCATGGACCAGTTCTCCGAGGGTGCCTTGTAGATGACGTTGACTTTGCCATGGATGTAGGAGAGCTGCATGTCCTCGCACTCGTCCACCAAGAAGAGCTCCAGGGGATCAGAGGTGGCCCCCAGGACAGTGTCGGAGCCAGGGCAGAACCAGTGTGCGTGGAACATCTGGCCGCTGCTGTCCTCCCACATGGCTGTCACCCTGAGGAGCAAAAAGCCAAGGTCATGGGGCACCAAAGCTGCTCCAGGGTCCTCCAACAGCAGTGATCCGAGTTCTCCAATGCGGAACATGGGCCCAGGCAGCAGGAGCAGAGATTCAGCCCCTCCAGCACCAACCTGGCGAGGTAGAGGGGCTTGGTGGGATCATCAGGGCTGACAGAGACACAGTCTCCCACCTCCAGGGTCTCCAAGTCAATGCAGACCCTCTGGTAATAGTCCTTCTTCCCATCGCTCTGCAGAAGGAGGGGGACAACGGTGTCAAGCCCCGCTACGAGGCACCCCAAGCACCAACCCTGCACTGGGAGGGGAGCCTCACCTTGATGGGCTCCCCCACCCAGGAGATGCGGCTCTTGTTCTGCTTCTTCTTCCTGCCCTGCAGCATCTTCTTGGGCGACGGCATCTCAGGGATGTTATCATCCACCTCCTCGTCCTCATCGGCTTCCCGCACGGCCAGGTTGGGACATCTATGGACACAGGGAGCATCGCTGCAGCAGGGAACCGGCGCGGGGCCCACGGCCCCTCTCTCTGGAGGTAGGAGGACCCGGAGAGGTGGCCCCACGCCTGGGGGACACCAACCTCCTCTGCAGACAGGCCTGTTTACTGCGGCCGCTGCCCCCAAACTTCACCATGTTCTGGCACGCTTTGCACTTCCCACACTCGGGCTGCTGGCAGACCTGGAGCAGGGCGAGGGACAAGCTGAGCACGGACAGGGCAAGGGCAGCTTTGGAAACAGGTCCCCTGCCTTAAGGAAGCGACCCCAGATGGAGATCCTCATGTAGGTAGACAGGGACCAGGTCACTGCCCTCCCTGGTACCTCGCAGACCCCGCAGCGCCGGCGCTTCATGGCGTTCTCCTTGTCGTCTTCTTTCTCATCCTTCTCGATCTGCTCCGAGAAGAAGGTGTCGAAGATGAGGTACACCAGCCTGGTGGTGGTGGCTTTGGTGGGCCCTTTATCCTTGTCTATCTTGGTGGGGTGGCGGATGGCCTGGCGCCGCACAGCTCGCCTGCAACCAAGGGGACAGCAGTGAGAGGGGGGCACCCGACAGCACGGCACCCACAGAGGGCCCCCAGGGAGCAGAGCTCTCCCCAGAGCACCCAACAGGTTGAGGATCACGACCCTTAAGAGGCCCCCCATGGGTGGTGATGATGCTACGAGCAGGACAAAGAGCAAAGCCAGGCTCTGGAGACTCAACCCAGTGTCCTTTCTCCATCAGGACAGGAGTTTTCCCAGTCTGGGGGGGATTTCTGCTCCAGTCTCCCAGCTCTGAGCCCAAATCCTCAGGTCCCCTCATAAAGGGTTTTCCATAAGGATTCCCTATGCAAAAGCCCTGCCAAGCTCCTCCTGGACCACTGCAAAGCCAAGAAGGAAGAAGCTCTTCCCTGTGAGGGTGCTGGGACACTGGCACAGGGTGCCCAGAGAAGTGGTGAATGCTCCATCCCTGGCAGTGTTCAAGGCCAGGCTGGGTGACACGGTCTGGTGTGAGGTGTCCCTGCCCATGGCACGGGGTTGGAACTGGGTGATCTTCAGGTCCTTTCCAACCCACCCCATTCCATGGTTCTCGGATACCCCCAAAAGAGGAGCAGGGATCTGGGCTCACCTCTTCCCCAGGGTGACTCCAGCCAACTTGATGAGGTCCCTCATGCAGGGGGTGATGAGGACGGGGGGTTCGTCGCTGTCCCCAGCTTCATCGTAGCTTTCCACTTGCTCCACCACGAACTGGGCATGGCGCAGGAGCGAGTCCTCTGTGAAGCGGTTGAAGTTGAGCCCCGCGGGGGGGACCGTGGTCTGCGAGGACGGGGGGGTGGTTAAAGGACAGGGCACAGCAAAGGGAACCCCCCCAAAAACACCCCCCCACGAGCTGGTGCCACCAGCAGGTTCCTCACCTCGATCTTGTTGAGCAGGTCCTCGTAGCTGACGTCGCGGTTGTTCTGCAGGAACTCCACCACGATCTTGCTCATGTAGATCTTCTCTTGCATGAGGGCGAAGATGGGCGCGTACTCCTCGCTGGGCTCCATCAGGATGTAATCCGCGAAGGCTGCGGCACACGCATCCCACAGTTCAGGGGGATTTAGGGATGAAGGAGGACTTCCCGAGGAGGGGAAGAGCAAGCACCAAGAGCTGCGTGTGCAGCTCCACCAGGAGCCCTGGTCACTCGACTGTCACCACTAAAGCAATGGGGGAGTGAGGTGGGACGCTCCATCTATCTCATGAGACACCAAAGCCAACCCAGGGATTGCTTTCCTGTCACTACAAATTCCAGCTCTTGAAGCTCAGGAGATGCCACCAGGTTACTGGAAGGGTTCCTTGCGCAAATGGTGAAAAGGAAAAGCTTTTAATGCCCCCCAAATAGCAGCTTCTTGCCCCAGTTTGCCTACAGAGAGCGTGACCAAGACAGCAAAGACACAGAGCCAAGGGCTGGGTGTCCCTCCGAGACCTTCCTCAACATAAACCTGACCCAAAAGCCTGGGGCATGGAGTAAAAGAGCCACAAAGCCCTCAAACACGGGGGGAGAAGCTCCAGAGCAAGGAGAAAACTCCATCCAAGCCTCACAGCCAGAGCTCAATAAAGCTTCTGCGTGGTCCTGCACCTCACCACGTCCTTGCTGGTGCAAGTTCTTAGTGATGGCAAAGCCCATGGAACCAAATGAAGTTCCTTCAGGAGCGGGATACATGGTAGAGATGGAAATCCCAAGCCAGGGGCATCAGCGCTCACCCACCTGTGGTGAAGCCGATCAAAGCCTTCTCCCCTCCATCGAAGCCCGTGATCCACCAGGCGTTTATGGGACCCAACTTCTTGGCTCTCACCCCACCTAGAAGCAGGAAAACACACGTTTCCCTCTCCAATAACCCCCAAAACCAACCTCAAGCAGATGATGAAGCACCCCAAGGGTCCCATTCACGTTGCCCGAGACATTCGAGATGACAAACCCTCCTCCCTGCAGCCCTCCCTGAGGGTCTTCTGTGTCCAACTCACCATCCAGACAAGGGTTGTCGTCATAGATGGGCTTCACAGCCCCACTGAAGTACAACTCGATGTTCCTCTCGATCAGGCCAGTGTCAAAGGGGCACAAGTGGCCTCTCTTGTCATAGACGCTGGTGAGGGACAGAGGTGGCCGCTCAATGCGTTGTCCCATTGGATTTGTGACTTCGAGGGCTTGGGATAACCCAGTTCCCACCGGATCTCACCTGAAGGAGGTGACCTTGTGCTGCGGCAGGTCCTCATAGCTCTCAAAGCCATCCTCATTGGCATCAAAGAGGGACAAGCGCTCGTCCGTCAGCATCTCGGGCTCCTCCAGCTGAACCAGGGCGAGAGCAGGACGTCAACGCTCCCGTGAGCACCACGGCTCTGCCCGCGCCCGCGGAAGGAACCTGGAATCCCTTACGGCATCATCGGGATCCCCTTGGAAGAACTTGAGGTCGGGATCGTCCAGGTACTGCCGGCAGTCGATGCACTTGGGAGGGGTGGTCTGGAAGAGGTTGGGAAGAGTCAGGAAGAGTCCAAGTACCCAACACAACGCAGGGATGGAGGAGAAGGAACTCACTTTAACGGGTGGTGGGGTTTTAATCAGAGTCAGTTCATCTTTCACCTCCAACCTGGGGGTAAAAGGGGGAAATACAAAGGGATGAAGAGCTGGAGCGGTGTCAAAGAGGCACCAAAAGGTATTTCCTTCCTCCTCACCCTTCTTTGGTCTCGATTCTAATCCTCTTCTCATCTTGTTCCTGGAGGGAGAAGCAAAGAGGAGTCAAGAGGAGACCAAAGAGGCTCAACGCGGCCCATCAAAGCCCTCAGCACCCACCTTCTCCTCCAGCTCCTCTTCCTCCTTCTCCACGTTTATCACTTCCTGCTTCACCTCCCCATTGACCTCCTCTGATTTCCGCTTGGTGGACCTGGAGGTTTGGAAGGCAACGGATCAACCCAACAGCAGGAGAGGCTGGGATGGGATGAGCACCAACACCCCCCCAAGGCTGGTCTTATGGAGTCTGGGATCAAATCCATCAGCTCCAGAGAGAGGCAGAGAGAGGAAGAGGAGGATGAAGGCTCCTGGGGAATGTGGTAAAGGAGACGGAGCCCCCAACCCTGCTGCTGTACTGACCCTTTGGAGAACATGCTCAGGAGGGTCGGCTGCCGGCCGGAGCTCCGAGTGACCCGGGAACTGGCGGGAGACTCTGTTGGTAATACAATAAGGGATCGTGTCAGCAACGGGGACCTGCTGCCCTTCCCTTCCCTTCGCACCCCTCTTCCTGCATCCCACCACCCCGGAGCAAGGCAAGGAGCTCCCAAACCCTTCCAGAGGTGCTCTCAATCCCTCTGGGAACCACCGCGCTCCCGCTCGGCATTTACTAGCGATAAATGGCGGCGTTGGGAATAGCTGGAAAACCAAAGGGCGCCGTTACTTTTGCTCTCCCCGTTGGAGCGGCTCCTCCGGGCCTTGCGCACCCGCGGCGTGAAAGAGGAGGACGAGGAGGCAGCGGCTTCCTCCAGCTCCATGGCGCTGTC
>NW_009926461.1:0-23593 GCF_000696875.1 Nestor notabilis
CCGTGGGTAACCCGGCCGTGAGGCGCGGAGTTCTGCGCGGGCGGTCAGCCCTCCCCGCCACGCCTTCGTTTGCTTCCCGCAACAGGTTTTCCCTTCCGTTACCCTCGTCATTCAGAAGTTGCTGCGTTGTAATGCTACGTGCAGCGAATGAGTTTCCCCACGCGATGTACAAAAGAAAATAATCCATAAATAACAGAAGTATGTCTCACGAACAGTTACATGTTTCTTCATATTAAAACTGTATTGCAATGAAACCGGTGGAAGAAAGCCCGGCAGAGCTAATCAACTTAAAGGCTCAAAATGACACTGCTCTGAACTATGTGTTTTGTTACTAAGGGCTTTAGAAAACATTGTCTGTTCTGGAATACCCAGCTGGGAGCTGTGAGGTTTTGTATATTGTTGAGATTTTTAGGGTTGCTAAGCTGATTATCCGCCCTTTCATTTTTAAGGCAAACTGATGGAAGACTTGCAAAATTTCCGGCCCATAAGCAGGAGTTGGGATTGTGGGGCTGTGTTTTCTTTGACTGTAAAACAAGAACTGATCTTCAGTGGCAGGGTTTTTTTTTTTATTTTTTCGACATTGAAATGTCAGAGGCTTAACAAAATTAAAAAAACCCCAACAAACCAGCCATTTTCCAAGGTCATTGGATTTTTTGAGGGATAGTTTTTATTTGATAGAACTGGTTTTGCTATTATTTGCAAATATAGCAATATTAATAGAACCTATGTTTGATCTGCACAGTATTTTTGAATTGGTGTAAAACAAAAATTAGCATTTCTTCAAAACAAATGCTCTGCTTTTCTTTAAAGCAGTAAAAATTCTAACTGTGTAGTGGTCCTTGGCGACTCCACAGTTACGGTCTAATGATGTAAAAACAAGATTTGTTTTTCAAGCTCTCTCTCTAAATTTTGTTGTCTTAAGTGAATAAAGGAGTACAGGGGGCAAACATAGCTTTTAAAAGAAACATTATTTTGGGGGAAAGGGATTTAGATACTGGTTTTAAGTAGACTTTTGTGGAAGAAACAAATAAGCTTATTAATAAAAATGGAAAATACCAGATATTAGAAATGGTGTTGGAGGGGATTTTGTTGAATTGTGTAGTAATGAAGGTTGTGATGTTACGATAAGCTTGACAAAGATTTTTGGTTTTTCTTTTTAAGAGGAGGGATAAAAAGAAAATGTTTTTCTACCTTTGGATCCAACTTTAAGGTCGGCTGATGGAATGCAGGAAATAGGAAGACCTAATGCAATGTATTTGTGCTCTTAAGCTTCCTCTGTAGTTGTGGAAGTGTCATAGAGACCCTCAGCTTTAAAGAGTCAGTTTGGTGTGTATCAGTTGCTGGCTTATTTGTTAATTACGTTTAAAAGGAGTATTTTGAGGCATGGTTGGAGGTTTCGCGGTGGAGCTGTGATGTGTGAGTTTTGTTGTTCTAAGTGGACTGCTTCAGGCTTAATTCTGTAAGCTTACGGCTTGTGGAACACCTCTAGGAATATGCACAGGGTCAGCAGGATTGAGTCCATTAACTTTTTTAAATTCGTGCATATTTCAGAGTACACTACTGACCTGATGTGTTGTGCTGGAAACAGAAGTCATTATTTACTCACTGAAACTGCATGCCCTTGTTTTGGAAATGCCAGTGAAGCCAAGTGACAACATGCAAAAGTTTTGTTGTAGATGCGCACTTTCAATGGCCTTGACATTTGTATTATAAGAGGAGTTAATTTCTTGCTGACAAGTTTTACTACACCTGTAGCAATGCACAAATTGTGCCTCACCTTGATTTATGGTATGATTTTGCAATGGAGTGAATTTTGACCTTATCCTTTCTGAATAATTTTAATCTCTTTCTGAAATATGATTTTTGTATGTTTGACTGTAAATGGGATTGATTTTAGGTATGGGTCTGAGATCTATGATGTGACTTACTATAGCAGTTTAGGAAACAGGTCTTGATTTTTCAATCTCTGGCTCATTACCCATGCTTATCAGGTAACAGAGGTTTCCTGTTGTCTGTTCAGGCAAATGTTTTAAGGCGTGGGTATCTGAAATATGTTCTTTGGTGATTTTTTTTTCTTTTAAACTGAAGTGATTGGTGTGTTCTGCAGCTCTAACCTTTCAGACTGTGAATGCATAAATATTGAATACGTCAATATTAAGTACTCCAACACTTAAGGGTATTTTTCTGTTTGTGAGAACATCTGAAAAATCTGTGCAGTAAATATGATTAATTACACGTGCTGTTTCTCAAGTTTCTACTCATTTATTTTTGAGGTTGTAAGTGGTGACAATCAAATTATAAGTGCTTGCTGTCATCTCTAAGTTACAGTAATTTTTTTTAACCTTCTTTGACTGGTGGCATTTTGTCATCAGTGTTTTTTGTGTCTAAATGCTTTGCTAGCCTTTGAAGTCTTCCTCAGACCATTAGGGATTTCTTAAGCATTGGTAGAAACCCCTCTACTTTATCTACACAGAATAGGTTCTGAGCTGAGACAGAATAAGGCATAATTGCCACCACACTGAAAGCCTTTAGTGTGATAGGAGTACTGATGAGCATTTTTAACCTTTTGCCGAGCTTTGGGTCACTAGGCTGTTGCAACACATAGCCTATGCTGAGAGCCTTAAAGAAGGCAGCTTCAAGGTAACTGTGAGACAGGACATGTGGAGGAACAGCTGCTGGGGCAGTATATGTTTCTCTGATGATCCCATCCGTTTCTTCCTCTCATTTGAATGTGGCGGTGGCAGTTCCTGGGTGTAAGTGCCTGCTATGAATCAGGACTGCAGCAGGTGTTCCTCTGGGATGATGTGCGACCCTGATACCTCCTAGCAAGCCTGTGTCTCTCCAGCAACTTTAAATCTGTGAGCTATTGCTGACTCTGCTTTTGGGAGGGCAGAGATGGGTAACAGAGCCCTACAGTGAGGGCTTTGGGAGTTCTGTAATCCATGTGGTGAAGTCGAGTTTATCTTTCTTTTATTTTTATTATTTTAAAGTTTTTGATTTCTTAAGTGTCAGCCACATGAAGTGAACATCTTCAGAACTAGCTTTGCCAGACTTGTTAGAAAGACAACGAAATGTGAGGGAAATGTTACATTTCATTTTAGAAAGGCTAATGTCTAGTGTTTAACACTTCATTGGAAGCTGTGGTATCTGGATTATATTCGCAGCTGTGCTTTTGGCTCTCTGACTAGAACAAGTCACTTAATTTTTCATAGTTGCATTTATTTATCTGTAAAACGAATAAGGTAGCATCTGTTTTGTGGAGGTGTTACACTTCATTCATTACAGCCTGTATTGATCAGTGTGATCTTTGAGTGGAAAGTGCGGCATAGCAGTATTAATAAAGAATAATTTAAACAAATGCTATCATTAAAATATTACCCTGTAATGGATACTCTGGAAACAAAATTGCAATCTAACTACTTCTGGATCTTTATGTTTGTAGGCCTGTGAGTCACTGCATGGTTCTTCAGAGCTTTCAGTTTTTCTTCCCTATAATGATGTGTTTTTAGCAGCTACTCAAAACTAACATTTAAATGTTTTTACTCTTCAAGCATTGTTGGACTAAAGGAAAACTTTTTCAACGCATGAACGTATGATCTCTCTTCAGTTGGGAAGCAAACAAATCTCTAGTCTTCTCTCTTCTCTTTACCCTTCCTTTCTAGGCTGGCATACATCCTTCTTAATGTAGGAAAGAATCTGTAATTGGCACAACAATCTACTTTTCTCAAATACATAGTGTGAGTAACGTTTCCTTGATTATTTAATTTCCCTTGAGAGGGGTATAGCTTGCTGCAGATTGTAAACAGTAAACGTTATGGCCAGTGCATCATTTTTATAATATCACTAAATGAAACAGAGCACTTCATACATGCAAAATTGTTGCGGGATACTATTTAGCCCTAGCCATTCTGTCATTAGCATGTGGGAGGAATGATTATATTTTAGTTCTGTCAGAATTGTTTGTTGGTGATAAATGCTTAAGTAGACTTAGTTACGGTTTTCCTGGATTATTACAGAAATAAAAAGCCTCCATAGACCAGGTTTTGTTCCGTTGCAGCCCTCTCCATGTAGATCTCTAGCCATTTTAAGCACTGAACATAAAATTCAATCCAGAATCAGTTCAAGATTACATGCTTTTCAGTTAAAATGAGTGATAACATTGGTTTCCTGATAGTTTCTCTGCCAGCTTGAAATTGCTTATTTCAGTAACATGTATCTTGTAACTTCAGATGAGGCGTGCGTTTGCCCTCCTATGTGGATGACTGATTTCAGCGTAGACCTGGGGATTTGTTCCAACCTGCTGTTGATGGAATTGCTATTGCCAATTTATATTTTGTCTTAACAGAATGATGGCCTTATAGCTATCATTTTTTATAACTGTGATTGACCATGAGTAGCTTTTTAGATCCTTGTTTTGAATGTTAATCAGTGTTTTTTTCCTGGGCTAGAAAAATGCATTTGCTTACTTGGCAGTGGCTAATGAGGTAACTTTCTCTGAGAAACGCCAGTGGCTGAGTACTCAAATTGACAAGCAGGGAGTCCGGTCAACTTACAGCTTCTAAAACAAAAACTTACTACAGCCTTTTAAGTTTTACTGAATCACTCAATCTGTAATGGACCTTGGGGGCATAAAGGCCCTTTCCTGCTGTTACTGGATCACAAGCTGAAACATATTTGCATTCACTAAATTTTAGTATTTTTTTTCAACTTGCTATAACACTTCGTACAAAATATTTTTGTGGTAGAGAGATGTGATTTTTTTGTAATCGTAGTCAGAATGCCCGTGACATTAGCTATGAGGCAGCAGTTGTGTCACTTCCTATGCTTACCCTGGAGATCTGTTGGACTTCATGGAAACACTGGGCACCTAAGCTAGCATGCAGGGCACTTCTGCAGAAAGTCTTCATCGTGATGCCAGAAACACAGAAATGTTTTTTTCCTGCTTAATATGTGTGGAACTATTTGCAAAATTACTGAAATACTGGTGTTAATAGGAAGTTGCATTGGTCCCAGAAGGCATTCTATATAACTGATGGAAACAGAGATGCATTCAGGAGAAAGTCAGTTGAAGTATTGGAGTTAAATTCTTGCATTGACTCACTCCATGCAGAAACTTACCTCTTTCAAGAAAGGCTGGTCAGTCTTGGTTAAGTTGGGTTTTGTGAATATCTTTCAGTCAGTTTTGATAGACTTAAGAGTAGTAACTTTAAAAGCCTTCATCATGTTACATCTCTTATAATTGTTGGTACTCCATAGGGGTTTCTGTTACTGTACTCACCATCAAGTAAACCATTCTTAGACATCAAAAATAAGTTTCTTGTGGATTTTTGCTGAATGAACAGACAAATTGTTCAAAGAGGTATTGTGGAAGTTAACTTTTGAAGGTAAAAAATCATGGAAGAAATGAAACCATTGTATGTTCATATATGGATGAAATTTCCTTCTGTATCTCATTCTTTCCATGTTCTTTCCATTTGTATCTCATTCTTTCCATCTGTGGCCTTCACTGTGGTCTTCCGTTAGCCATCACTTTATATAGATTTGTACAGTTGAGGGGAAGAGAATCCATTTTTGTAGGTCACACTCACATTGTACACTATTGTAAAGTGGAATGGGATTATTCTTTAGCCCAAATTTGTTTGTTTCTTTTTTTCCTGCAAAAGTTTCACTGCTGTATGTTTTTATTAATTTTCTCCACCAGCAACACTACTTTCATATATATCAATGCTCATATCTGCCAGTTATTACTGCTCTTTGAAACAGCTGTCAGTAGCCTCCAGAAGATGAGAGTTGCACCAGAAATTTTACACTTGGGATTGAGCTTCATAGTTCACATTTAAGATGCCTTAACTTTTTTTCTTTAAAAAAAAAAAAAAATTATAATTTTGTTGGGTTTGGCCGTGAGAATCTCATTCTTGAAGGTAAAGTATATGAGCAGTTGTGTGTGTGTGTGTGTGTGTGTATTAAAAAAACAATTGAGAACCAAAGCTGAAAAATCTGACATATATACAAAAGTATTCTGAGCAAGCTAAGCTTGACAGTCTTAAGTTGTAGTAACCTTCCTGTTTGATAGCTTTGTAGTGGGCAAACTGTAGTATAGTCATAAAGACATTCTGAAGGAGTAAAAAAGTATTTATTTAAGTTTGGTGCTTTTATTCTAAAAGATTAATTAACACTTTTTTCTCCCCCCCCCCCCTTTCTTCCCCTCTCCCCCTCTCATTAGTAAACTCAAGCTCAAGAAGTAAAAGCAGCCAAGCCATTGATATGGTCATGGGTTCCCTACAAATATTGGGAGAGGCTGAACTGCTGAGTAAACAGCTAGTTTTCAGATGTAGTGGTGCTGAGTTCTTGTCATTCACTGACAGTATTTGATTGGAAGAATTTATGCAAAGGATGTTTAATTGTATGGTACAATACCCAGTTTTGCTGAATATTTTGTCACCATAAGCAAAGTAGGATTGAGTAGTAAATGTGCAGTATGGATGTGCAAAAGATAGGCTGCAAATTAAATTATTGTGCATTTTAATAATTGATTTTTTGCAATGATTACCTTTTAAGCATCTATGTTGAATCCAGGTTTCTGTGTTTATGAGGAATGTATTATTTCAGCATGTAGGGTGGTCTTAGTAAATTAAGTGTATTCAGTAGGTGATGATTTTTCTGATAGAATTATTCACAGTGAAAACTAATATGCTGTCCTGATATTGATAATTTCTAGTATTTCTTATAAGGAATATGAGTACGAAGATTTCAGCAGAATTTCATGTGTGACTTACTCTGATTAAATGAAAGATCTCTTAGGATTTCTTAAGCATATGAAAAACTGAATGTATAATGAACAGATCCAACTGCCAGTCACTCTTGAAAGGACATAGTATACCACACCTGGAGAAAATTTGGTTTTACTTTAGGCACACAGAAGCCTAGGCATCTTTTTAAAATAAAGGTAGTATGTAAAGTTCACATCTGTTCTTTCCTACTTTCAAGTACAGTTGATTGGTAATGAATGTGAATATCAAATACCAAGTTTAACATCCCGGTGAATGACTGTTATGTCAATGTTTGCCCTATACAGGAAAAGAGTACTTAATATGTGGAAATGGTTTCAAAATACTTCTTTCTGTAACCCAGAAGAGGGTTACCAAGTATGGCTTCATATAAAGTGCAAATGAGGGTAAATGTCAAAGAGTAATCAAAATTCGTGTTTGGGTCACTGGCAACAGTTTTCATTCAGTGAATCTTATATTTAGCTATGGTAAGTTAACTTTGCCTTACAAGAGTAATAGAAAAAGTACCTTTCCTAGGGCTTCTGCTCTTTCTGAGGTCTCTATTTTGTAGCTTGCAGAATGTGTTCTCCCTGCGGAAGAGACTTACTCTGTCCTCCATGTTTATTGTTGATGCTGCCTCCCAGCTGATGTCTCTCCTGGTGTTGGAGGCCCTGGCAGTGGCAGGAGACCCCATTAACTAGTTTCCATGAGCATTTTCAGAACTCCTTCAACAACCATGGGTAACACTGTATCCTCTACAGCACTTTGTAAATCTATTCAGAGAATACAAAGTTCACAAAGGACAAAGGTAAGCTCTGGAGTTTGCTGTTTCTGTACTTTCACTACTGCTTTCTCCTAGGGGTGGCAGACCATTGGCTTAAATTATTAATATCTTTACCCCACATCTGAGTGTCTTAGTTTCCCTCAGGGTAGGCAGACTGTCTGCAGTGCTTGCCCTAAAGGAACTACTGCTAGAGACAAACCTGACAGACTGTAAAGGAACACCATGAGTTTAAAAATTGGATCTATTACAAAAATTAAGTTTAAAATCTGTAGCAGCTGCTTTTCTGCCCTTGAATTGTCCCTGCCAGTTCTCTGGCATTGACAGTAACTTTAGCTAAATATTTTTTATTCATTCTTGCTGCGTGAGAGATTCATTTAAGGAAAGAAAAACTGATCATGTAGGAAAACTGGTAAGACTCATTATATGTGAGCTTTTATCAAACACATGCTATGAATTAGCTAGATTTTACTTCTAATGATATAAAGGGCTTAGAAATTTACCTCAATACCTTACTTAACTGAGAAACTCTAGAACCTGCTTAGCTGCTGGAGGTTCTTCAGTTTCTTCAGTCCTCGGCTATTCCTAAAGAATCATCAATATTCCAGCTTTTTCATTCATTTTTCTCATTTCTTTTCCACTTAACTTACAAGTGGTGGTTGTTTCCATTTTGCTTTCTTATTCCTCCAGTTTATTTCTTCAAAATAGCACTAGGTGGTTCTTTTCCATGGCTGCTCTTCCATTTTGGGGAGAAACGAAATGATTACCTATAGGTGATCCTCTGTTTCTTAATAGAAGTGTATAGTAAACATCTACTTTGTTTTGTTCCCCTTTTCTTCCCAGCTAGGGAGAGAAGTCATTCCTAGGAACTAGTGATTCAGATTTACTTTTTTAGTTAAAAAACATGAACAAGCAAACACCATAGCCTTCACCCCAAATTTGTTTCAAGAAGTTCTCCTTTTAGAAGGACCTTTCTTCAAAATCAAGTAGATATTATTTTTTTATTATTGGTTACTTGAACAGTCCTGTAAACATGAATTGATTGGCCTAATAGCTGCCACTAAGTATGTTGAAAATTAATTAATTTTATAGAATTTGAACTCTAAAAAAATCATTCCCCGTAACAACTTCTTTTGGTTTGTTTTGTTTGTTTTTTGTTTTTCTTTCCTAAATCTTCACACTCATGGTTCAAATTTGCTGGAATGACAGGTATCTTTTTCATTAACTGCCTGTTCAGCACACCCCACAGAATAATCGTAATCAAAGGGTTAGTACATCTATTTGTTGTCACTGGTCCTTGAAATAGTTTACGTATTGCACCTTTAAAAAATAAACAACAAAAAAAGCAAAAAGCAAAAAAACAAATGGGGAGAGGAAATAGAAAAAAAACCCAAAAAGATAAAAATGCTATATTTCAGTCACAGAGTAGGTCTGTGTCTGTAACGGGATGTGCCTGTGTAGGCCTATCCTGCAAATGCATAATACTGATTAAGGCAGTTTGAGGGTAATGGTCCATGCCAACATGCTTTGTGTCTGGTTGTCATCTGGATGATTAGCCAGTAGCAGTAGCACCATAATTAGTTGATTAGGTAAGACTGCTTTTAATCAAACTTTAACAGAAAGTTCAAGTTGTTATAAGCTGAATGGAGTACTTGTTAGGCCAGATACACAAGGCAAAGCTTTGTGATGACAAGTGGAAAATCATCTCTTTTGCACATTTTAAAAATGATTGTGCTAGCATGTATGTTTGTTAGTGATTTTTCTTTTTTTCCCCGAAGATGCATTGTGTTTGTGTTAAATCAGCATTAAACTCTCAGACTCTGTTTTCCTATCAGTGCAGCTTCTATGCGCTTTGTTATACAGGGGAAAGTTTTTTATCCTAGTAACCTTCCTGTGTCTAATTCCCAACTGCTTTTCATTTTATGTGGTTTGTGAAGATGAAGATATACTGTGTGCATATTTTAAAAAGATTTCAATGATGATAATGCTACATTATGAGGTTCATATTCTTTTAGAAGTTGACTTTGAATGTGAATCTGTCTGGTGTGACATATTTCAGTAATTAAAAATTAATCTACAGGAAAAATATGTGTGTGTTGCCTTGTGGAGGTGAGGCTGAAGTGTAAAGGGCCGAGAGATCAACTCATCATCCGTTCTTGGTCCCTGGTTGTTACAGCCAGAAATACTGGGGAGGATGTATACTCCATGTTTTATTGTCCATATGAAGAATTTGCCACTTTCTGAGTATTTGTAAGTTTATATAGTATGGGAGTTATTGACAGGATCGGCCAGAAATCAGATGTCATCTATCAGTAAGAGTAATAACGTGAAAAGACCATTTTCAGAAATAAGGCTCAGAAGATTTGAGGAAGCTGGAAGTATGGAGACCTTTAGGGTAACTGGGGGAAGCCCTTCTTCCAGTGCACATTTATTCAAAGAATTGAAGGCATTAGGCTTTCTACCGTTAGAATTTGCAGTCTGTTTTGTGGGTTTTGTCCATAATACAAAAAAAACCAACCAAAACAAAACAACCAAAAAAACCCCCACCAAAACTGAAACAAATAGTCTTGCCAGTTGGAAAGTAGAAACTGAATCCATGTAATGACTATAATGTGTCATAGCAACCAAGTTTTAAAATAATCAGATTCCAAAACAATGTTACAAAGATGACATCAGAGGAAAAAAAGAGTACCATGTGTTACATTATAGCAGCAGAAACAGAGGCTTGTTTGTTTGTTTTTGAATCACTTGGGATCAAATTGTTGCCTTTGGATTTTTGGTGGGGAGGGATCTGTGGTATATGTCCTAACATGTAGTGCACATTTGAGGAGGGGTGTGGGGTTGTTTGGTTTTTTTGGCCACCCTTGTTCCTGTGACACTTCGAAAGAACTGAAGTTAGGTTTTCCTGGGTTTAATTTATTGTCAAATAAAGCACTAACTGAATATTCACTTTCTCATTTTCTTTTCTACTTTTAAGACTTTAGGAGTTCCCTTGAATCTTTTGGGTCTTTTCCCAGGGCTTCTCAGGGAACGATCAAGTTCTAGTAACAGAACACTGTAAATGAAACTTCAGGAGGTCGAGTTTTTAAATGAACTTGAGCATAGCATTATTGGTGGATGCCAGCTTGCAGTGTGAGATGTTGGTGCTTCCCAGAGCAACAATGAGATCTGCAGTGGGTGTACCTGCATCCCTCCACTACCTTGAGTGTGCCCCGGGCTCCAAGCTGAGAGGAGTTATCTGGGTCAGGAGGGAGGCTTGCTCTCTACACCTTCTCACACAACGACCAGCTGAGAGTATGGAACTCTACTGTAAGAAACCAGCTTGTGACCACAGTCTGTATCTAATAACTGTGTGAATGAAAATGGTTGGCAGTATAGCTCTGTGTTGGATTCATAGTGGACCGAGAAATGGAATGGGTTATATCTTGATCTGCTTGAACAGATGTTCTGCTTTATAAGATTAAAGCATACAGTTAACTCCTTTGAATGTGTTTTCATGAGAGGGCTTCGGTTTCTAATTTTAACAGGTCTCATCCTTAGTCCACAGTGTTCTGTCAGATATTCCATCTTCCTAATATTTAATTTATCCAAAAAACTCTTTTTCAGATAATTGCTAAGGATTAAACATCCATTGCAACTTGAAGTTGAGGTATCTTCACAACTGGAATTGTCCCCCTCTCTTTCACCAGGTGACCGACTTGCTAGAAACATCAAGTCAGGATTAATATATTGTCCCTGGGTGGTACCAGTGCTTCAGATTACCTTGGTGTGCATGTAGGTATTAAATATTGAAAGCTGTTTTCGTGTTATCATGTGGTGAAGCTCTGTGTAAACAAGTCTTACCTACTGAGCAGTTTGGGAAGCATGTATGCACCAGTATGCCTTAGGAAATCTGCTGTTTAAGCCTTTGTTCTCATTTTCTCTGGCTATGATAAATGGAGTGGTAGACAGGAATCATAATAGCGAATGTACTTAAGAAGCAGCAGCATTGTCCTAAGAATGTGAAGAAAATCTGTTTAAGCTCACAGATAATTTACATGCTTACCAACTACTGTCACTAGACCTCATGAAACATTTTTCAATCTGTTTTTCAAAGAAATTTGAAAGCAAGTCTCTGATGTTGTATAAAACAGTATCTTTACGCTTTAAAGATTTGTATGTCATGGGTTAAATCTGGAGACAAATACAAGCCCTTTATATGAATTTAATTAGGAAAGCAAGAAAGTATATTGAAGAAGATAGAGACCATATTAAGATTTTTAAATCTACATGAATGATTGTTGCCATACTATAGAATGTCATACAAGCATTTGAAACCTGTGAATGGTGTTGCTAAATTACTGAGAGGGTGTAGTTGTACATTTCCCAAAGTGTTTGGGTTTTTCTGTTAGTTAGGATTTTTAAATGGAAGTGATGATGTGCAAGTTTTATTTGTTTTCTACCTCCAAACATGTATTGTTAAAGACAGCAGATGCTTAAATGTTGTATATGTTTAACCCTTGCCTTATGAGTAATTTGAAGATTTTTTTTTTTTTTTGCACTTCTATATCAAGAATGGGAAATCCTTTCCTTCTTTCCTGAATGCTAAATAAACCTTTCAGAGCTGGTCTAGCTCTAGAAAGAAGGTTAGAGGAGGAGAGAGAGAGAAGGTAACCTCACTTTAAGCTCTCAGTTCCCTATTTACGATTTTTATGATTTCACAAACCATTGAATATTTTTAAATTTATTTTTACTACTGAGACACACAAGGCAGAAACCTGCAGGCTGATTATGAGGAAAGGAAGTGTAACTGTGGTTACCCTATTGTGTTTCCATACCTGATGTGATTTTATTTAAAAATGGAATTTTGCATTAGGTTACCTCAAAAATGTCATCATTTGTTGATGCAAATAATTTTAAATTCTTCTCTCCCCTGTGAATGATGAATTATTCTTTCATAAGAGATCTAGGTTATTTTAATTAATTACTTGGGGGTTTAAATCTTTAAATTTTAAATTAAGTTACAGGTGAGTTAAGCTCTTCCCTGAGGAGCTTTTACTATGTTAGCAGTGGAGAAGGATAATATTTCCTGCATAATTCTCTCACGGGCTGTTGTAGGCTGCTCCATTGAACAAGACTGCTGTTTTGCTTTTGATTTCTGGTCTGTGTCCAGCATTTCAGGCAGTAACTTGGACAATTAGAAGATATCACCAGAAACATACTTTCCTGTCAGCTTTGGAAGAGAAAGATTAAGGCACATTGAAACATATTGCTTTGTGAATTTGTTGAGGGATAAAATACAGAGACGGGTTTCATAGAATCTGTGACTCTATGATTCTGTGAAACCTCTCTGTATTTTGCTCATTGTTTACAAAATTTCCATATATGAAGCTATCAGTGCCTCGTTTAGTTTTACAACAGTTACTGGCGTTAATTTCATATTATGATTTCAGTAGGTATTCCCTTGCTTAGATTATATCTCATGCATTTATATAATGATATACAATTGTAAAAAGGTAACCTTATTGGTTACATATGGGTTGTGGGGATTGAACCAAAACTTATTTTCCTCTCCTCAGATATGATTACTTGTTGAAGATGTCATACATTTAGGTCATATTTGGCATGTGTTTAAACTCAGCCTGAGACTGATTTATGAATAAGAGGGAGTAACAAACTTAAGTTGTGTTTTCCCTTGTGTGGCTATTGCAGCCAAGATGCAATTTATTTTGTAGTATCTTAAGTTACGGTAAAAGATACATTCATAAAACAAAGTAGGGTAAAGAGTTCAGTCATTAAACGTTTTTCTTTCTTTTTTTTTTTTTTTTCAGTTAGCTTTCATCATTGTGCCTTTAATTGTGTTAATTACCTCAAAGAATTTTCTTGGAGGCTAGTTGAAGAGCAGAATCAAAGTAGAGGGGAAACTGCCTTAAGCAAAGACTTTTTTGTGAGAACATTCTTACACTAACTTACAGGAGAGACATCACTAAAACAGTTGCTTTTAAAATCTCCCCCCTTTATCCCTCTGCTTCTTTTTACTACTTTTTGGTTTGCTGATAATCGTCCAGAATACCGTATTTCAATGCCTGCAGCTGATGGTAGGAAGCAAAGTGTCCTGTGATTAAAATTTTTCCATATGTTTTAATTTCTGGTATCAGTTGAGGGCAGGATGCTAAGTTACAGGAATTCAGTTGTTGAATTTGGTGTTCTCTCTGGATTACTTTTTCTACACGCCCCACCCCCCGATAGTTGTTTAGTGGTTAGAGTGCTAGCCCCTCACTTAAGAGGCCCAGACTGGGTTCTTCATTCTGCCTGTGTGACGGCTGGCAAGTCTTTTTTCTGGGCAAATTGTGGCAACTGTATGTGTGCAGCACCATTTAGGGACGTGGGCTCAGAACCCTCGCAGGAGCATGCTGCCACAGATAGCTTGAGATCAGAACATGTGTGTATTCTGCTTCCCACTCTCTTGTGCTGTGGAGATCCCCCTAAGGAGGCAAAAACCCTGTGTCCTGGACTGGAGCTACTCCTTGCCATGGTGCAAGAGCTGGAATATTAACAGAGGACTTTAAGAAAAGTTTAGATGTGGGTAATTGCATTTTGTGAAGGTTGGAGTTTTTTTTGGTGTGTAGTTGGGTACCCCATGAAGCAAATGTTTGGAATTCACCTATGATGTTGTGCAATTGATATACTTCAGTATGGCTCTTTGTAATTTCATTTCATTTATTACTATTTTTACTTTTACCATGAGCTATTGTGAAGTCCTCCATTCAAACTCTACTTGCAGTTAACTTAGAAAATGCTTAATTTTTTTCACTACTAATGATATAAGATTGCTTTGGTTGTTACAAATTCAATATAACTAAGTTATTAATATTGAAGTACAGTAAGAGTTTGGGAGGTCAAATAGCAAAACCTGTATTTATAGAAAATGTTGAAATTAATGATGCCAAGTAAATGGGAAATTCTTATTGGCATCCTGTGATATTAAAAAAAGTGTCGTCATTTATTTCATATGTAAAGTAAGTTACATCCAACCTGATTTATTTTTTGCTTCATGCACAAGTGGTACTAACACAATTTTATACTGTGGCAGAAAGTAATCTCCAGGTAGCAATATTCTGTGCTATTTTAAGGGTGTATGCCCTACTGATGATTTTTAAAGCACAAAATAATGATGACATACCATGCAGAGGTCTTGCTTGCCTGAGGCAAATGGTCTGAATGCACTAGATGCAGACTTCTGTTTGCTGATGAAAGTGATGAAAAGGAGCTGGGTTTCATTGTTTGTGGTAGGTTTTTTGTGCGTTGTTTTGTTGTGGGGGTTTTTTTAAGTGACATTTCTCTTTTGATTTGCTATTAATTATACTGCATTCAGTTAACAGCTGAGATATTTTACACAGAAAAAGGGAAGAAGCATAAGGGTTTCTGGGAAAGAAGTTTGGAGCTCAGTTATGGCAAAACTAAGGTTCAGTTGATTGCTTGATAATAGCAAGAAGAATGCCAGGCAGCTTGGAGGAAGTGTGCCAAGCCAGGGGCAAGGTAGCTTTTCAAGCAAAGGGTAAGGGTCCCGACAGATTTCCTAACAAGTAGGGAATGGGAACATTACCACTAAATTGTTAGAGAAACAGTTAATGAGGAAGGAAGGAATTGAGATGGCTAAGAAACCTGCAGATTTCAAAAAGAAAAGTAAGAGGAGTATGCTGCGAAAGTCAGGTTAAAGAGGAGTCAGGTGGAGTGTGTGTGCGCTACAGACTGGGCACAGTGAGCTTGTTAGAGATAGGTATGAATTTATTCCAGTTTACATCCAGAGCATTCCAGTGGTTTCAGGAGGTTTTGAGCTGTGTAGTGCTTTTAAAAGCTAAGCAGCGTGTATGTTCTTTTCATCACTTTAAATTGAAAACAACAGAAAAATGTAGTTCAGCAGACTAGCAGCTCCCCATACAGACAGCAGTTCATGAACTTTATTTGTCTTGCAGTGCACGTCTGTCTTATGCATACACGGTCTGACAGCCTTTTTTCAGCATCAGTGTATTCCTGTCAAGTAAAATTGGAAATACTTAGCATTTTTCATACTAATCTTCAGAGAACAGATGATACATAAAGAACTGCAATGTGACTTTTTTAATTGAAGAGGTATGTGAACAATATACTAGAAGAACGAAAGGGAAGGACAACCTTTACTAGTTAAAACTTTGATGTAATATGGAAGTGATGGTGGTGTCTGAACGTGCAGATGACCAAGCATGCATTAGCTTGTTGCAAATGTGTTTTGACATAAGAAGTGCTTTCCTATTCTGTTGGGACTTACAAATATTTACTGTAATAGCTTTCTATTTTGTAGTGAAGTAACTTCAATTTTAGTTTCATGATTTGCTGAGGGATTTAATAGTTTGTCTGAAATCTTGTATTGGCTCTTGTAACAGCTCCTGCAGTTTGAGTCTCTGGAATAGAGGTATAAAAACTCTGCAAAGTTTTTCCTTTGGCAAGAGAAGTTTTCGGGTACAGTAGGGTCTGAAAAGTTTTGCTCCTGTTCTGTTAGTCATTGCATTCTTGCTTCTCAGTCTGGTTCAGGAGAGCTCTATGTAGGAAAAAGAAATACTGTAGCAAAATGGGAGAGAACAAGAAAATCCCTAAGAAATGTGAATCTCCTTTTCCTGGAAGGCAAATGAAAACTGTATTGAAATTGAAGAATACTATGGAAAATGAAGTTTGTATCAGACTACTGTGTTAGAAATTATAAACCCATCTAGTCGCCAGAGTTCAGAAATAAATCACACCAAATTTTTTTTTTTCTGTTCCCAATTTAGGATTAGGATTACTTGTTTCTGTTTAGGATTAGTACATAAGATATATTCATTATTGCCACATTATTGTTATTTTTTAATTGCCTCTTTTGGGGAAGAAAATTTTTTAAGGTGGAAGAGAAAAAAAATCTTTGCACCTACAAGATGACCGATACTTCTGTGAGCTCCTAAACAGGCAACAAAGAGTAATTGGTATCAAGCCATAAATTCAGGCATGCATCTAGATTTTCTGTGTTTACTTCTTCATTTTAGGATCAAGTTAGTAGGGGAGCACAACTGTTGGCATTCCTCATAGATGTCTGGCAGATCCTTTCCCATTTCATGATAACTTCATCTTTCTGCAGATCTCAGTGTAGTCTTTCACAGGCTGTCTAGCCTTGTGAGGTGAATAGGTGTAAAATATGCCTGGAATATTGAAACAACTAGTTCAGTCTTTGCCATATAAAGAGAAGATTACAGATTTATTTTCCTCTTAAGGATAGCCAAGGCCATGCCCGGTCACCTCTTTGTTTTCTGAAATTTAATTTGCCTTAGGAACTAAATGTATTTCAGTGCTATTTTTTAAATACCTTGTCTGAAGAATCTCAGAAAAGCTGAGATGAGAATGGCTACCCTCCCAGACAGGGTAAGTGGGGTGCTTAAAATCTTCCAGCTGTTTGTAAGATACTTAACTCTTTGCTCTGAAACTGCTGTACCATCTGTCTAGCTAAAAAAGGTGCACTGAGCAAGAAGAAAAGCATCTTTCCAATTCAGATGAGTCTACTGCATCCTGTGAGATAATGAAGTCACAGATGATTACGGGAACAGTGAATTTTAAATTTTATAGGAATAGCTTCATAAAAGACATGAAAGATGAAGTTCGAATGAATTCAGCTTCTGGGTATCTCAGAGGAGCAACATCACACCATCCTAAGCTTAAAGTCATATTTTTGTCTGCTATGTGAATTTATTTGTTATTCAACCTTGCATGCAGGTAATAGGTTTTATTTCCTTTGTAAAATGTGCCATTTTATTTAACTTATTTGTGTCAGCCGTCCATTATTTTATAGTATGTATTACAAATGCCTTGTATTGGGCAAATGAGGTGAGTTGTTTTCTGAAATTTCTGAAGAGATCTGAAAGGTGCAGCAGGAGGACAAAGAAAATTTAATAGAGTTTAAATAATCGAGGTGATTAAAAAGACGAATTCTACAGTATAATTCAATGAATATGAAAGGAATGAAGTGCAAAAAGCCTCCGAAAAGAAAAATATGAAAGAAATTTCTTAGTCCCTAGTGCCATCTGCAGGATTAGCACTAGAACAGGCAGGGAAGGCAGAACAGAAATTTGGGTGGCAGTTTGCAGTGCCTGATAAGAAAACAAGAAAGTATCACTTCCAACAAAACCTAATGAAACACAGTTTCCTTGTCATGCTGAGTTTCATAATATTGTATGTTTCAATTTGCTTTCAGCTTGTGAGCGGCATTAGGTTTGTTGGGTAGGGAACACACCGTATCATGAGGTTTCTCCACACTTTGTTTTCTGCTTCCGCAATAGCAGGTGGCTAATGGACCCTAAATATTTTCCTAATATTCCTTCTGTCGGCATTTATGTAAAGGTGTATGTCAGAAATAATGATATAAATCTGCAGCTCCCCTGCTAGGTCTGTGATGTTGTGGTATTAGAAAAGAATTATTTTCTCCACAGACCAGTAGGCAAGCAGAGTGTAGATGAGTGTGCTAGCAGTAGGCAAATGTTGTATACATGAAAGGATAGAAATAACGACCGAGAAGAATTTTGGGCTTGGGTGAGCAAGCTGAAACCAAAGGTGGGTAAGATGGAGGTTATAATGGTGATAGTATTTGGAAAATTGTTAAGCACTACTAAGTTGCTGTTGGTTAAGAGTACATACCCGCTGTTCGGCATGTGGCTTCAGCAAGACGTCTGGGAGCATTCTCATCTGCTCTGCAAGAGCTTAGCATCACAAAGAATGTTTTCTCTTGCCTCTCTCGCTGACGGGAAACTTTCCCTTGTCAGAAGCTGACCTGACCTCAATTACTTACCTATTCATCACTTTCCTCCTGACTATTGTAATGTGATACTCCTGGGCACGAAGCCTGCAGTTCCTCAGAAGCTCCAGCTGGTTTAGCGTTTTGTTGCATGTCATCTCGGCAGCACGGGCTGCCACAAGTTAAATCTGATTTTCCTTTCTGTGTTGACTTTCTGCAGAACAGCAAGGTATTGGTCCTTGTTCTCCAGAGGGCTTGCAGATTTGGGTTCAGCGTGTGTAAAAAGCTGCAGGGAACTGCAAGGGGAAAGCTGTGGCTGCTTGCTGTGCTTTCTGGCAAACTGGAGCCCTTTGGGGTGAAAATGATATGTGGCAGAATGTTCTCCGGGCATGAATGGTCTCTTGCCAGAGAGGTAGGTCTCTTTGGGACTAAGGACCTTTTCAGCCTGCATTGGGCAGTTTCCTGATAGGTGTCTGTTGTACACAGAAAGTTAACCACATACATTTTTGGAATATCTTGGACTTGAGACAAAAATTTCAGCCTGTGTGTTTACATGTCCATTGGGAGTTAATTCTTGTTGATGTATGTATCTGTTCTTGTTGCTGTGGACAGCCGTTATAGTGAACATAGGGAAATGAATGCTTCAGAAAGCACAGTCTGTAGCATCCTATGCTATGTTTCTGAAGTTGAGTTTGATGTCTTTTTGAGGAGCTATGCAGGAGGGAGGTGAATGATGCATGCTGACAGCGTTTCAGGACTACAGGCATCACTAACTCAGCTGAAACTGTGGATCTCTAAATTTCAGTAGTCGCTTTGTTTGAAGGAGATTTTGGATGAGTATAGGGAAGTGGTTATGGGAGGGAAAGATTTCAAAGTGAGACCAGAGGTCCATTGAGGACTGTTACTGCAGAAGTGAAGATCAGACATATAACAGTAAGTCAGGCATTCAGTTGGTCCTGTACTTCAGTCTTGTGAAAACCTGACTTAGGAGATTCTCTTAATCCAAGGAGAGCAGGTTTTTTTCCCAGATACGTGCACTACCACAGAAGGGACACCAAGACTTGCACAACAGAAACTGGATTAGTAAAGTGGCTTCAGCACTAGAAGAGTATCTTTACTCACAAGGCTGCTCTGATGATCTTCTGAAACCAAGAAAGAAGCACTCTAGAAGGACCAGGGATAGGAGGAGGCAAAAGCCTTACTTTGTAGGGACTCGCTTTTTAAGTAAGCTTTTGCTTGTATAAAAAAAGAAAAAAACGTAGCAGAACTATGTGTGCATGTGATTGAAAGGCTATACCTTTCTGGCCTGGTTAACTTTGAATCATAGAATCACAGAGTGGTTGGGGTTGGAAAGGACGTTAAGATCACCTAATTCCAACCCCCCTGCCATGGGCAGGGACACCTCAAGCTGGACCATGTTGTCCAACACTGTCCAGCCTGGCCTTGAATGCTGCCAGGCATGGAGCATTTACCACTTCTTTGAGCAACCTGTTCCACTGCCTCACCACCCTCGCTGCAAAGAACTTCTTCCTGATATCTAATCTAAACTTCCCCTGTTTAAGTTTGAACCCATTACCCCTTGTCCTATCACTACAGTCCCTAATGAAAATTCCCTCTCCAGCATCCTTGTAGGCCTCCTTCAGATATCATTATGTTTCAGAATGGTAAGAAGTTTGCAATTTCTGAGCCAATTCTTTGCTTGGACCAGACCAAAACTAAAATTCTGAAGTTAATTATTGTTCCTGCAAGCCACCAGAGGAAAATAAACAAATAGAAAAGCTTAGCTGTATTGTAAGTGCACAGTCTTTGTCAAGGTGCACATTAAACAAGTAGACTCCTGACCTTGAGTTCTCCTAGGAATGCTATGGTTTTTCATTCTGTCCTTTTTTTGATAAACAATAAAATATGAAAGTGAACTTTAGACATTAGAAGATAAGACATTATCAAAAAGCAAGGGTGGAAATGGTGCTGAGACTAAATGAACAAATTAAGGAAAGTTGCCATTGGGCACTTACTCTGCACATCTGGTAAGGCAAGTGTCTGCTCATATGAGAGCATCTGGAATGAGATCCATGCAGAAGCATCAGTCCATTTCTTGTGACAGTTGTATTTCAACCTGCAGGATAATGCTGGCTTTCATTGTCATTTGTGTCGCATTTATTTTGATTCCATCTTTGTTTTGGCTGTTATTGGTGTTTAGAAAGTGTGGAAGGATAAAGAAAAGTCTGAAACAGCAGGTTGTAGTATGTGGCATCAGTTCTGCTTCATTAGAAAAAAATTGCTGATTTAAATCTTCTGGAAGTCTGACATAAATCAGTATTTATTTGCTGTTGCTTATTAAAAACTAAGTAGGAATTGGTTTGAGATCAGTAGAGCAGTTTGGGCAGACGAAAAGATGTTTCGTTGTTTAAAGGTGGATGCTAAACAAAGTATCGTATACTTTTGTTTAGCTGAATCTAAGTAAGTTCTCTCTCAATAACTGATTTCCAAGGGTCTGTGGAGAAGAGAATGATTCCATTAGGCAAGTTCTTAAAATGAAAAGGCATGTACTTTTGGCCCAAGTTCTCCTCTAATTTGAATGATTTTCTTCAAAAAGAATTTGCTTATGAATGCATGCTCACTGAAAAGCAAGGTTAGCATTAGCATGAAAGACTAAAAGCAGATGCCAAAGTTGATACTTGATTAGAAGATCTTTCCTCTCATTTTTAAGTGACGTGATTAGTCCTTCACAATGACATGGTGGGGAAGGTTTTCAGTGCAGCCTGCAAGAGTGCAACAATGAGTTTCTGTTCACAATGGGAATGGTGTCGTTAAATCCTCACATGTCGTGCTGAATGTTTGTCACATCATGTCAGTTATTAAGATATGAACCTACTGGGCAAACTGCAGGGAACTTCAGAGGGTCACTGTAGAAGTTATTAGGACCATCAATTAGTTTTCTAAGTTAGCTGTACATGTATAGTCATTACTTGTTCTGTGCTATGCTTGGATTGCAACAAATGAAATGACATTTTAAGAAAAATTCCATACCGTAGGGTGCTTATGTCCTTACAGCTTAGTCAACATTTTGATATTCCTATTCAAAAGCAAGAGTGTAGAGGGAGATAGAGGATTTTTCTTTTTAACACTCCTAAGATAATTTAACAAAACCCAATTCCTTTCATGGCAGTGAAAGAGCCTGCTTGGCTGCCTGTGAAAACTTTGGATTCAGGGTTTTGGTGGTTTCATCTCCTAGCTTCTTTGAGCCTTTTCTCCCTTCTTTGTCCTTTCTTGTTAAAAGGAACTAACTAGCTGAGGTGCTTTTGCAGGGGTTGAGTGTCTGTCTGGGGTTTTTTGGGTGGTTGTTTTTTTGGTAGGTGGTTGTCTCTTTTTTTGGGGGGTGAGGTTTTTTTTGTTGGTTTGGTGTTGGGTGTGGTTTGGGGTTTTTGGGGTTTTGGTTTTTGGTTTTTGATTGTGTGGTTTGTTGGGATTTTGTAATTCTAACTCAATTCTTGGCTGCAGGAATCCTGCTGGTAGTGAAAGTCCTGAAAGTGTAGGGCCGCTCTCCTGTTACACAAAGCTTTCACTCAGTCTAAGCGAGAAGCACCAGCTATGAGCTGAAGTTTGCTCTGTGGCTTAGAGTCAAGAAAAGCTTTGGAGCCGTAGAGAACAGAGAACCTTCCCAGTATGGATTCCTAGTTAAAATGTAAATTGAGGCACTTCCATTTTCTCTTACTTTCTCCAAGACTCTCCAAGAGACCCTGTACTATACAGCTGTGGCCTGTTGGGATGGTGATATGCTGTATTTTTGGGAAAAGAGATAACATGCATTTGAAGTCAAGTGCCTTTTGGAGAGGAGGAATTAACACCTTTTTCTCTGTTTGCTCACCTTATTTCCTCCCTCTCCATCTGTTCATCTTACTTTCTTTCTGCAGCACCTTCCACTGTTCAGCTGTTGTATATTGTTCAAAAGGTTTCTGCAAGGGCTTTCCAAAAGGAAAAAATGAAAGACCAGGAGCAGTGGAGATCTTCCTGATTATGGACTACTGTGCTTATCTTGGGAACTCCAAAGACATGTATGGATCTATGTTGATTAAAACACTTATAAAATGAACATTTGGATCTGGTAGAATTACAGAGGAAGGATGACTTTATGGAAAAATTTCTGTTCTCTAGAAGTAACAAGCTGTTCTGAAATTAATTTGGGTGTTCATTTGGGTGCAGGTTGTCAGAGTACTTCACTTGAAATGATAGTCTGTGCTTACAAAAATGGTATAATTTTTGTATCCTATTTAACAATAACAAAACATTTAGATCCTACATGAGAAGAGATGGGATGGATGTTAAACACAAATTCGCAGTTGCCCTTATTATGAAAATCCTGTAACTGCCTACCATGGTTTTGACATGCATTAAGCTGCACAATAGTGACTTACTTTTTTGGGGGGCCCACAAAAACAAAACTGTGTGCTAAATTTTCAGGATGTGTCCTTTGTATTGCATGAGGTAGTGTACTCTAGCTGTACAACATTATCTCAACACATGATTGAGTCTTAAACCCAGAATTGTATATAATGGGTGCGCAGTCAGGTTACTGCTCATAAAGTGAGCTGTGAACACTGAATAATGTGCATTCACCTAGCCCAAAGCAAGTGCAAAATAATGCAATGCAGCTTGACCTTTTCTCATTGCAGGTTAACCTCAGTCTAATTATCTTGGATTTGCCTCAGGCTGAAAGTGGACAGGAATCACAGCTTGGCTGAGTAGTAACTTTTTAACTCTTAGTAACTTGCTTTTGTGTTTACATCCTGTGCTAGTAGAGGGGAGGCAAGGAAATGGGTGTTTGAACAAAGGAGCACAAACCAGAAGTGCTTGGATCGGTAGTAGTAGTCACCTACTATAAATCTTAACTGAAATTCAGGAACTATTTACTGGGTGTTGTGCTATAGAGTCTTCAGTAACTTACAGTCATTACA
The DNA here is from genome assembly GCF_000696875.1 of Nestor notabilis. Lineage (NCBI taxonomy): Eukaryota > Metazoa > Chordata > Aves > Psittaciformes > Psittacidae > Nestor > Nestor notabilis. The sequence continues at coordinate 23,275 of NW_009926461.1, forward strand.
GTTTTAGGATCAATTCTGAAAATAGGAAGGGATCAGTAGCTTTGTATCAGTAGCATTGGGTTGGGGTTTTTTGGGGATTTTTTTTTGTTTTTTTTTGGTCTTTTTTGTTGGGTTTTTTAAGGCTTTTTGTTGTTGGTTTTTCCTTTTTGACATGGATAATGAGGCAGAATTGTAAATGTGCAGTGTTGGAACTTACACAAGTGTCTAAAGTGAAGTTCTTCAGTTTTAATTTGGTTTGGCTTTGTGGTATTGGGGGAACTACATCCTAAGTATCACATTTATTTCTTTAAACTTGTCCTGGGTTCAGCTACAGCAGTCA